>NC_092225.1:29581442-29656442 GCF_036320965.1 Panulirus ornatus | reverse complement strand
CTACCTTGACAAGAGAAGTCGTAGTGTTCATTCTGACACCCATCACACACAACTGTAAAGATACTTCATGTGTTGTGTGTGTACGATAGCGGATGCGGGCGGGGCGTGTCTGTCACAGGCTGAGACGCACACACACACACACACACACACACACACACAGACACAGACACACACACAGATATTGGAATGCGTCCACACGGGCCCGACCCAACTCCAAAACACTTGACAACACACGCTCCTCCTCGCACGGGTCTTTGTTTATCATCCTCCTGTGTGTGTGTGTGTGTGTGTGTGTGCCTATCCTGTTTCAGACTGAAGGGCTACTGTGAAATTTGAGAGAGAGAGAGAGAGAGAGAGAGAGAGAGCACACTCCAGTCTCGCCCGAAACCCATCTAAAGTCTACGGTTCTACCAGTCCGCATTTGACTTACTGAGAAATACGCCACGTAAATAAGATAAACATCAAATATTTACATAAATAACTCGATAAATAATGGTTTGTTGGATCTAGGCAACCAATCGGGTGAGAGTACACACTTGAGGCATTACAGATATTACACAAATGTGACGTCATGATAGTTACTAGTTAACAAGTGATGGAAGAGCTTATGATTAGGACTGGTACATAGGCATGGTGGCATGACCTCTGAGCCGTGACCTCAAGTGGTCAGGTCAAAGGCCAGGTCATCGTACCTGAGGGTCGTCCCGATAGGCAGAAGGGTCGCACTTTCGTGGTCAAGGGTCGTACCGTCGAAGGAATGACACACTAGGACACCCCCCCCCCCCCCCCCCCCGCGTCGTTCTCAACATGTCCGCTACATGTGACAGGACCTGACGCGACACGATACGGTGACCCACTTCGTCACCAGAGCGACCCAGTGGTGAGGCTCTCGATTATCCTAGAGAGAGAGAGAGAGAGAGAGAGAGAGAGAGAGAGAGAGAGAGAGAGAGAGAGAGAGAGAGAGAGAGAGAGAGACTTCTATCTGGAGTGTTTGCCAAGTGTGCGAGTAGGAAGGGAGGAGAGTGAGTGGTTAAACCCGTATATGAAAATCGACTAAGGTAAACCATGACTAGGTTGTGGAGGGTGAGCCCTGGTTCCAGTGGACAATATGTACGAAAACTAGACTGGAAGCGAGTTCTGTCTACGTGTCAGGACAGTTCTGTCTACGTGATAAGGCCTAGACAGTCCTAAGACAGAAGAGAATCTTTGCTCTCTCTCTCTCTCTCTCTCTCTCTCTCTCTCTCTCTCTCTCTCTCTCTCTCTCTCTCTCCCTCTCTCTACCAGCTTATCATGGAGCATGAAAGAAAATGGGAGGAGAATTACTCTTAGCGTGGGGGGTCTAATGCAATTTATCCCAACTTTGTTCTGAAAGATAAGAGACTTAAGATTCCCGGAATCTGGTTAAAGTTTTTTTAAGTTTAAACGAAGGGACGGTGGAGGGAGCCAGGGTGACAGGTTGACGAGGCTGGTGGAGTGGTTGTGGTCGAGATAGCCAGAGTTACGAAGATGGTTTGAGCGGTTACTGAGAGGGGAAAACACACACATACACACATACACACACATAAACACATACACACATACACACACACGCGCGCGCGCGATCAATGATGTGGTTGGTTGGTTAGGAGTTGGATAACTTGCTACACACGAGTTGGTTTGTGTGGGTCGACTGGATGCTGGTTACCATCCCACAGGGGAGGAACATGTACGCCTCCGGCAGGAAGCGCACAGCCCAAGCCCTTCAAGCTGCTGCCGCTCCTGCTGGTGGCGATGGTGGTAGGAAAGGTCACTGGGAGAGTACGGCTTGATGACCCGCCCACCAACCACCCCGGGGAGAGAGAGAGAGAGAGAGAGAGAGAGAGAGAGAGAGTCAACCATACCTCAAACTCCCACAGGGCAACCAATCAATAACAAATTCAAAACTCTCTCTCTCTCTCTCTCTCTCTCTCTCTCTCTCTCTCTCTCTCTCTCTCTCTCTCTCTCCCCTTAACCGCCACACCCACCCCTCCACCACCTTCCATACACCCGACCACCTGCGTCATTCAATTCCTCATTAACGACAACACTAATGACCACTCCCCCTCCCTTTCCTCCCTAATTCGACAGATGAATGACCATCTTGTTCCTGCAGCTCAGCAACCCTGCGCCGCTGAGGTCCATGGTTCGCATCCCCTAACAATCCCCCCCCCCCTAACCCCTCCCAAGTACATGTTCATGACCCCTAGACTTCGGGCAACAGATATTAAAGGCGAAACTACGTCTTATTTCATAGGACTTTCGCCATTCCTTCACTTATGATACAAAAAATTCAAGGCTTCAATTACTGACTACCTGGTTATTGAGTGAATCTACTTGTATTTGTATTGCAATATATATATCATTTTCTTTTTATCCTTACCCATTAAAGAAAACAGGATGCCGGGGCAGATATCATAGTGTCGGGTCCGTGTTGTGTAGACCTCTCTCGATCCCCGATGTCTACCCCTGGGTACTGGGGAGGAACACTTCGTCTACGGGGTGTCAGGGGGGATGACGCTGCTGGGTGTGTGTGTGTGTGTGTGGGAAAACATCCCCCAGCCAAGCTATGCATAAAATAGAATGACTGATCAAGGGAGGCGGGAGCAGAGGGTGTGCGAGGTGAGCCAGGGAAATGACCCATCTGGGGCGTGTTGTAGGCTGGTGGATTTGAGCGCCAGGCTCTTGAACGTCAGGCTCTTGAGTGCCAGGTTCTTGAGCGCCAGGCTCCAGCTGGTGATGGAGTGGGCGCTGGTCCCCTGCCGGAAGTGGGACCAAGTAATGGCCGAGGGTAACGTGTACACCAAGCTAACGTTGCTGACCATTATCTTGAGAGGTGGAGACTGTGAGCCACATGGTCCAGGCAGCGTCAGGGAGGCAGAAAACAATGGCCTCATCTGGCCTCATCCACTACCCAGCTGTCACGCGATAACGTCCTCGGGGTATGAAGGTGACAACCCACGCAATATCAGCAAAGGATGACATTCCCATGTATCAGCAGCACGACAATGCACCAAGAGGATTGAAACCAACACGAAAATGACATCTGAAAATGAGGGTCGGTCGGTCGACGGTTCTACCATACAATAATGTCCTTAATCACCTCACTTTCCACACCTTCAAACTCACGGGAAAACTCGGAGTTTTATCTTCCTTTTCTGTCTCAGTTTTCTGAGGTTTATCCTTCGTTCTGAGCCGACCAGCAGTACGGGCCTGACCCACGCACAGCTCGACATACACAATGAAATGACCGCAGATGTTGGAGCAAGTTGCTCCCTCCCTCCCCACTCTCTCTCTCTCTCTCTCTCTCTCTCTCTCTCTCTCTCTCTCTCTCTCTCCTCCCCCAGACGTAAGCAAGTTCATCCTGACTTACACTACTCGTCAACAGAAACTACAGACAACAACAACAGTGAAACCAAGTGAGACATGTTTCCCAGAGTTTCTGTTGCCCACCGTTTTAATTTACTATCATATATATATATATATATATATATATATATATATATATATATATATATATATATATATATATATAATCACTGTATAAGGAACTGAGCCTACCAGATTATTACTATTATCATTATTATCATTATTATCATCAGTTGTAGTGGTAACATTGCTATCATTTATCTAAACCATTGATTATTAAGTAGTACATTATTATCATTATCACCGCTCATGAATCTGCAGCCAATCAATGAGGTGGTTTCTGTCACACACACACACACACACACACCACACACCTACCTCAGCCAGTCACACTGCCGTATCATCAGTAATCTCCGAGGTATACGTAATGACACTTCCTACAGGAGAGCATAAAGCCTGTGTTGAGTCAGTCACAAACTGTCCTAAAGGTATTCAATTCCTCAACCGAGCACAATGTATACACGGGCGAGCGGGGCAATTACCCACTCGATGGTGATTCGGTGATTAGACATTATTGACGATTCGTTAATGACCCCCACTGGGCAAGGCGGTGGCTGGAGGAACTGTGATTAGTCGCCAATGAATGGGTTGTCAGTGGTAGAGAGAGAGAGAGAGAGAGAGAGAGAGAGAGAGAGAGAGAGAGAGAGAGAGAGAGAGAGAGAGAGAGAGAGAGAGAGAGAGAGAACAATGTGTACACATACAAGGGCCACGTCTACATATGTAAGTGTTCCTGGGACGTGGCCGTCGATGTGTACACATGTAAGTGTCATGCCTACATACACGAGTGTTTCAGGGACGTGCACATGAATATTCAAAACACACACACACACACACACACACACACTTGAGACAAGGTCTTCGAGGCTTCCTTCACGAGAAGGAGAAAGAAAGATGAAAGAAAAATCAAGTGGGGGCATCAAGAAGTATTCCTCTTCCATTATTTACTTCCTTCTTCCTTCAGGGCGACAGAAAGAAATATAGTGAAAGAAAGAAAGAAGGAAGGAAGGAATGCTTCTTTCCTCACCATCCCCCTCCAAAGACTTAATGGTCTCATGCTCAGCTCTCACACAGACGCAACTCAAGAAGGAATACTTGCTGCTGGAGCTCTTTTCCTTCCCATCAGTTTTGCATACAAGGAATATATATATATATATATATATATATATATATATATATATATATATATATATATATATATATATATATATATATATATAGATTCCTATGAGTCCACGGGGAAAATGAAACACGATAAGTTCCCAAGTGCACTTTCGTGTAATAATCACATCGTCAGGGGAGACACAAGAGAGAAATATAAGTCAGTTGATATACATCGAAGAGACGACGCTAGGACGCCACACAACTCACCCACACATCATTGGTCACCAGGGACGAACCACCTTCGCACTAACAGCAGCCGACAATCCAGAGACCCACACGCCTGGAAGCCAAGTCACTCCCAGCACCCGCGCCTCCTCTCCCCAGCAGGTGTGTGAGAGCACTATCACCAACTGCTCTTCACCCCCCACATCCACCACATCGTGGCAAGGAAGCCACACACACACACACACACACACACACACACACACACAGTCGGCTGCCTCCCTCGCTATACACCCGTCACATGGAAATTTAAAGACACGTCTTGCCCACGAGATTTAGGATGATTGGTTCCTGTGGTCTCGAGGTCTTGGGGAGCCATGATTCCCGTCAGGGTCTGCTGGGGGTGAGGGAGGAGTTTAAAGAGGAGGTGTACCCTCCCCCGGGGTCGCTGTCTCGCCCGCCATGTCCCATCGTGACTGTAATTTCGCTCAGACTGTGAGTGTTTAAACGGAGATTAATCTAACGTGCTTGCCCGGGAAGCTGGCCTCGTGAAGTGGACGTTACGAGCCTCGAGTACGACTCCCGAGCAAAATGGTACGACCCTCGAGTTGGCTCGCTGGTTTAGCCAAGCCTATCCGAGTGCCAAGGGTCGTTTACGCTCGTCAAAGTTCAAGTTATAACTACCACTTGAAAAAAATCTCGCACAACTTCTGCTGTTTAATGATGACTCAAGATTCTAACAACTTAGATAGGGACTTTAACATTTGACATATTGGGCCTGGCCTTTGACCTGACCCGTCGAGGTCATCATACCCTGGGGTCACACCGTAGTGCTCAGGGGCTTAATTTCAAACGGCCATTCTCGTTTTCTAAGCATCCGGGAAATGACGGACCCCAAACTATTATATTCAACTCCAGCGTGTAACGGTCCCAGATATTGCCTCACTGGCGAACGCTTGATTATATCTTAAGACGCTTGTAACACGATACTGCCTTTGCGATGGACAGAATGCGTCTGTGTGGCTACCATATTGGTGCTCTGGTCGTCAGCATAACCAAAGAGTTCTGTGGTTAACACAGCAATGTTCACGCTCACTGACACACTGTCTGCGTTCGGTGACGTTAAATCAACGTACATATATTTGGTCGGCATCACGTCGACCCAGACACCACCTGCTTCCCCTGGACACCCCCCTGAGGTCAGTACAAGAGCTGGAGGTCGCCAGATAATCACAAAGCCTCAGTGCAGAGCGATCTACCACACCCCAGTGACTTAGCAACGATACGGTACGCTGAGGTCTCCCCTTGTGGCATATGCCGAGCCGCTCTGATCCCACCATCGGCCCCGTCCCTCCCTCACGATGATCCCTTCACTGGGACACTCTTCCTACGATCCTCCAACACCAAAACGGCCACAGTGAGGTGCGACCCCGCTGCCGTCACCCTACCTTCACCGGCTCACCGTGAAGGCGCTGCTCGACTTGGTTCACACAGGCATCATTATCAAGTTTCAAAGACCCTCGACCAGTGGGGCAATGCGAAGACCCCCCCCACCCCCCTCGACCAGTGGGGGTAATGGGAGGTCCTCCTCTACCACTCTCTGCCTGGCCAGCCTGCAGGACTCCCTTCGTCGTAGCCTAGGGCAACGAGGGGTCTCTCTCTCTCTCTCTCTCTCTCTCTCTCTCTCTCTCTCTCTCTCTCTCTCTCTCTCTCTCTCGCCACGGTCCACCTCCCCAGATGATCAAGAGGATCATCACCTTCCCGCTACGGAGGAGGGGCGTCATTCCCGGGCCTGGTAGCCCTTCCTCACGGGGCGTCGCCAAGGTTGCCCAGGGCGCCTGCCACCCCCACCTTCCACTCCCCCACCTGGGGCGTCCCACAGGGGGCACGAAGGTGTGTGATCACCTCGTGTTTCCTCGTCCTTAAAGAGGACTCAATTGAGGTAATTGAGGTATTCATCAAGCGTTGTACTGCGTGAAATAAGGAATGATATTATCCTACTATACCATACCTCGCCACCCTCGCATCCTTCCAAGTGAGATCCACTCTCCCCGGGTTGCAGTCCGACACCACAACCGTGTCAAGAATATCCGGGTTCGTACACCCACTGTGGACATCTGCAACACGCAAAAACATGACTATACATATATATTTGACCCCTCCCCACCACCCATTTTCTATAATCCCACCGTAATATCCTATGTATTTTCAGCCTTTACTGCGGATACTTTAATGAACATTTAACTTCTTACGATCTCACACACACACACACACACACACACACACACACACACACACACACACACACACACACACGTGTATATGGCACTGGAGACCACTCTCACACGTGGCTACCCACGCTCACACTCACTAGCCATACACTCACTAGCCACACACACACTGCCCTCCACGCTCGCCAGCCTCGCACTCTACCAACACACTCGCCGGAACCCTACAAAGCCTGGATGATCCACGGAGGGAGGGAGAGAAACCCGATAACCTCCCTCGGGTTTCGACCCCCACCTCCCTCCTCCTCGTTCCTCCAGCCTTGTTGTTGTGCGAGGCATCATGTCTCCCGCACACGAGTGTCCACACGGACGCTCATACACGTCACCTCACCCTGATAACTGGACGGCGCAGCGGAGGAGGAGGAGGGATGATGGTAAGGCCAGTGTGGCCAGATATCGTGTCTGTGCGAGTCTTCCTAGACGGTCTGGCTGCGGGGTTATACACACACACACACACACGCGCGCGCGGAGCGAAAGGAAAGTCTCTCTCTCTCTCTCTCTCTCTCTCTCTCTCTCTCTCTTTACACTGGTGTTTGCATTCAATCGTTCCCTGCGCCGCTTCCAGTCAGCGCAGAGAGAGAGAGAGAGAGAGAGAGAGAGAGAGAGAGAGAGAGAGAGAGAGAGACGTTGAGACATGCCTACTGCATTCTCATTCTACGGAGCCAATCAGATCGCTTCTCTCTCTCTCTCTCTCTCTCTCTCTCTCTCTCTCTCTCTCTCTCTCTCTCTCTCTCTCTAGCCATCGTCCAATCACAGCGTCCTCTCGCCGTCCTCCAATCACGGCACTGGCGTCGCTCTCAATCCTCCAATCTTAACGCTGGATTGCACTGCAAGAGGCCAATCAGGGCCTTCGCCCTCTGTCTCTCTCTCTGTGTGTGCCTTAACAATCACACAATCAAAGTCTACACTACCTTCCCCTCTGGTTGTAAACCTTCCTGGCCACCGGTACACAAAAGTACACATTCCTTTACATACTCAGGCCGAGGAATGGCCAATAGATATTCCTTCTATCACTATCCTTTTCCTTATCTATGTCGCAGAGATGAGCCAGAGGGATTGTGACACAGGAGACGCACGAACGCGTACGTGACATACGAGACGCACGAACGCGTACGTGACGAACACGCACTGACGCCGAGATATCCAAAACGCTCACCTCTCCCTTTAATAGCTAAATATAGACATCCCACGCGAAATTTAACCAGCGGGAATCCTTTCCTCAAACGAACGAGCGTCATCCCACACGACTTGTTAAATAGCCGTCCCTCTTTTTGAATTAGCGTTATCCCACACACGTGTGTGTGTGTGTGTGTGTGTGTGTGTGTGTGTGCGGGAGAGGGAGGGGGGGTTGTTACTTAAGGCCAGTACTGTCCACGGCGGATTAACCCGCGCAATCTAAATGTCACCAGAGAGAGAGAGAGAGAGAGAGAGAGAGAGAGAGAGAGAGAGAGAGAGAGAGAGAGAGAGAGGGGGGTAGAGGGAAGGGGGGGGGGAGGTGAAAAAGAGAGGGATGGGTGATGGAGGGAACGTAAGGAAATTTGGAGGGAGGGAAATCCTAGGGGGTGGAGGGAAGGGGGAGGGAGGAGGAGATATAAAGCGGAGGGAAGTATAAAGGTGACGTTAATATGTGATGACCTACGCTGATCAATGTTGATCTACGCTGAGCCAATTGAATCCATGCTGATCAATGTTGATCTAAGCTGATATATGTCAGGTGTAACTGTTTGGTCGTTTATGTTTCTGTGTGTGTGTATGAGACAGAGAGAGAGAGAGAGAGAGAGAGAGAGAGAGAGAGAGAGAGAGAGAGAGAGAGAGAGAGAGAGAGAGAGAGAGAGAGAGAGAGAGGAGGTCACACAAACTTAGAAAAAAAAAATCCCGCGTCCTTAACATCAACTTTAAAAATCATGTTTAAAGTTACAACGAGTCATTTGCATGACGACCTGTGCCAGCCAGCGGGCCCTCACGACGACCTGTGCCGGCCAGCGGGCCCTCATGACGACCTGTGCCGGCCAGCGGGCCCTCACGACGACCTGTGCCGGCCAGCGGGCCCTCATGATAATGAAATCACCTCACCCAATCCCCACCAGCAACCACCTGATACATCCTTCAGCCTCGTCTACATATCAACTCCATCTTTTATTCTGGCTCATCCTCTCATATATATATATATATATATATATATATATATATATATATATATATATATATATATATATATATATATATAATGTCTTACGTAGATCGAGTCTTATATGATTCATCATCAACCTCTATCATATATTCCCAGCGTCTTTCATATATGATTAGTAAGGAGACCTGGAAGGTGTGTGTGTGTGTGTGTGTGTGTGTGTGTGTGTGTGTGAGTGAGAGAGGTGGGAGGTGAGGTGAGGGGTGTGACGGAGGAGGAGCGGGTGGTGGTGGTGGGTGAGGTGAGGGGTGTGACGGAGGAGGAGGAGGAGCGGGTGGTGGTGGTGGGTGAGGTGAGGGGTGTGACGGAGGAGGAGGAGCGGGGGAGGTGGTGGGAGTGTTGAGGAGCCTTCTGGAGGAAGCTTCAGGGGACAATGCACAGATGGCGCACCGTGACAATAGAAGCGGTGAGGGACAAGGGAAGGAAATGAGCGTGTCGGCCCCCACAATGCCCGTGGAAAGGCTAAATGTCAGGGTTTATTATACGACCTTGAGGTGTGTGTGTGTGCCAATGTGGGTACCAACGTATTACAGCATAAATATATATATATATATATATATATATATATATATATATATATATATATATATATATATATATATATATATATATCGAAATCTTTGTGGGGTTCTGCACAATCATCGCTGACGTGTCCACGTTGTTTCGTTCAATTCGTGTCCACAACGTTATCGTCATTTCGGAACACGTTCGTTATACTGGAGCATGACGCTCACCTGCACACTGTTACGTCACCGGCTCCCGCTGACATACATACTTGGTCCTGCGTGAGGTGCAGGTCCCGAAGCTTCGTCTGTGGTCTCGAAGCGGGGTTCATAATAGGAGAAAACAGGGCGTCGGGTCCACATTAGAAACCGGGACACTGGGTCCATAATCGAAAATGGAATACGAGTTTATTTTACGAAACGGGACATCGGGATATAGAGACACTATTAAAAAAAAAAAAAAAAAAAGGGGGGGGACACAGGTGTCCCATCCTCGAAAACGTAATATGGACTCCTTCAAAGAAAGCGAAACACCGCATCCCTAACAGAAAACGGCATCTCTTTTCCACAGAGGGGGGACTATGTCAGCTGCCGGGCTCTGGGACGTATGTTGGGGGCCAACCAACCAACCAGTCGTCCTTGGGCAGGGGCGACGGACGGTCTATATTCACGGGGCGTCCGTGACGAATCAAGTCGAGTCTCCGGGCGACAGTTCATCTGTATGCAGGATCCAGGAGGTGTTAGCCATGTCTTGGGGGAAGGCCCTACACACACACACACACACACACCATCTGCTTACAATGTATACCCCAAATAGCAGGAGACAAATGCCTTTCATTTGGCGGGTGTTTCCTCTGGTAATGTAAGTCGTGTGTATACGGGCGGCTTCCGCAACACACGGGCGGGTCACACGGTGGACCCGTATCTTCAACACTCGGGGCCATACATGACGTGGATTTGGGTCCGACACTCACAGTGTTTCCTGCATTAACGGAGTGGGTTAATCGCGTCTCATCAGCCATGCAGAATGATTAATGACAAGCATCAAGGTGGGTCGGGTCAATTATGATCAATTAGAGTGGTTTAATAATTAACAGCTGTATTCATTAATGGCCTTCCTAATGGTCAGGTCGGGAGATGGACTTCGAATTCTCGTTACTCACGTGTTTATATTTTTTTTTATCTCGTTTATCCTTCATATCTTCTTTCCGTTTATCATCTCCCCAGAGAGATGGATAATGACTCAATCATCTCCCCAGAGAGCAACAACATGGCACTCATTAACCTCCCCAGAGAGGCACATGACCCACAGTCATCTCCCCAGAAAGCCACACCAGGACTCACAATCATCCCCAGAGAGACACAACATGGCACTCATTACCCTCCCCAGAGAGGCACATGACCCACAATCATCTCCCCAGAGAGACACAACATGGCATTACCCTCCCCAGAGAGTCACATGACCCACAGTCATCTCCCCAGAAAGCCACACCATGACTCACAATCATCTCCCCAGAGAGACACACCATGGCATTACCCTCCCCTCGCCCCACCTCATCACAGCGGTGAAGCAGGTCTGTTCTTACCTCTACCATCATGCATGACAGCCCAGGCACTGGCCAAACTGCATGACCTGACCTAACAGTGAATTTCCTGTCGTAACACGGCATGACCTGACGTAACACGGCATGACCTGACGTAACACGGCATGACCTGACGTAACACTAGCATGACTTGACGTTACATCATGCAAACCTCATGACCGACCTATCGTTACGACGTGTAACACGGCATGACCGCTCTCTCCTCAGCGTAAACTCGTCTTCAAAACAAACTTCGTTTTTTCCCCAGTATGGTAATCAGTAGTGTCGATTTTTTCCCCAGTATGGTAATCAGTAGTGTCATTTTTTCCCCAGTATGGTAATCAGTAGTGTCATTTTTTCCCCAGTATGGTAATCAGTAGTGTCGTTTACCCATCTGCCGACCAGCTTCCTTGAGGAGGAGATTTACTCCAGGTACAACAGGGCATTATGCAAATTCGTCTGGCTTCCTGCCGTAATGGAATTCATTTATGAATAAATATACATCTATTTTGGTCAAATACGAGTCACGTTTTTTTCTGGGGGGGGGGGATTAATGATGACAATAATAATGATAAGATAATAATAATAATAATAATAATAATAATATCAAAGATGATGATAATAACAATAATGATGATATCAACATTAACAATGATAATAATAATAATAATAATAATAATAATAAGTAATCAACAATAATGATATTTATTTCTAACGTCATTATTATCATTATCATTCTGACTATTACACAAAGTGGGACTGGGGCAAATTGCTATACAGCTTCTGGTTGTGGGACGTCTTTATAAGCAGATGACCGGCGGAGCCGTCGTGGTGCCTGGCTGACTCCCCCTCCCCCCCTTACTCTCCCGCACGAGCTAATTCCGGCAACAGTTAGAAAGTAATTTATCCCACTCTGGTAAGAGCATTACCTCAACCCATTTTCCTACAGTCCCATAGGTTTAATAACAGAGCTATATATATATCATTTATTATACTTAACCGCCGTCTCCCGCGTTAGCGAGGTAGCGCAAGGAAACAGACGAGGAATGGCCCAACCCACCCACATACACATGTATATACATAAACGCCCACACACGCACATAGGCACACATATACATTTCAACGTATACATACATATACATACACAG
This sequence comes from Panulirus ornatus, assembly GCF_036320965.1. Lineage (NCBI taxonomy): Eukaryota > Metazoa > Arthropoda > Malacostraca > Decapoda > Palinuridae > Panulirus > Panulirus ornatus. The sequence continues at coordinate 29,643,965 of NC_092225.1, read as the reverse complement.
ACATATACACACATTACACATGTACATATCCATACTGGCTGCCTTCATCCATTCCCGCAGCCACCCCGCCACACACGAAATACATACGGCAAGCTGACAGTTTCGAGAAGACGGTAAAAAGATTAATTCAAAGGAAACTTGCAACATCGTTTCCACTGCAATGAAGCTCTTGCAAGGCCTTGTGCAATGCTACTGGACCTTGCATCGTAAACCAACACACACACACACACACACACGAATTTTCTCTCTCTCTCTCTCTCTCTCTCTCTCTCTCTCTCTCTCTCTCTCTCTCCCTCTCTCTCTCTCTCTCTCTCTCTCTCTCTCCTTCTCTCTTCCTTCAGCCTGTACTGACTTCGCCGGCGTCCTGGACTCGTTGCGTTTCATTCTGTCAGGAATTTCTGTCTTTTTTTTACCTCAATCAACTTTCTTATTGCATGTGTAGCGGGCGGGGCTGACGGACGAGAGAGAGAGAGAGAGAGAGAGAGAGAGAGAGAGAGAGAAAGAGAGAGAGAGATAACGAACAAGAACAAGACAAAGAAGAAGAAGGAGGAGGAGGACGCGGACCATGGATGAGGAAGTGAGGAAGTAAAGAGAAAGAGAGAGAGAGAGAGAGAGAGAGAGAGAGAGAGAGAGAGAGAGAGAGAGAGCAGGGTGGAGAGAAATGGCCACCGGAGGATACGTGTCAAGCCGCCTGACAGTGGCAGCCAATTGTTGTGTCAAGCTAGGGGAAGACGTGTGTACGTGTGTGAGGCAGGCTGTACGTGTACCCACCTCCCTGTCAAGCGGTTCTGCCCCCCCCCCCCCCCCCCCCCCCAAGGCTTGATCAACGGTACTGTTTCTCTCCGCCGCTACACTCGTTAAGAAACAAAGAGTCTTAGATCCGACCTTGCACATCGGGGTCACACACGCCACTTTGTGAATGTCTCCTGTTGTTGTCTACATTGTCACGTAGCTCCTCCCTGTAGTTTTGAGCTGAACGCTGACCTGGGCAGTTCCGCAGACGTCGTGCATGATTACCCCTCGGGGTCAATTTCGTTCTAAGTTCTCCCGCTTTATCGAAAAAAAAAAAAGACTCTCGCCTCTGATCCCTTGTTCTCTTGTCTTGTTCACGTCCCGCACAACTCTCTCTCTGTCTGTCTGTCTGTCTCTCTCTCTCTCTCTCTCTCTCTCTCTCTCTCTCTCTCTCTCTCTCTCTCGTCACCCTCATCCTCATTTCTCTTCTTCGGTGGGATTTTATGTCTCCCCCCCACCACTTCATCAGCGTCATCATCAGCATGTCAATGTCTTTGTAATCTTCCCTCTCGGGCTCAACTGTTTGGCGATCTCGTATGGCCTCGCTCGTCTCGCAACCTCACCCATTCTTCCATGCGCTCGCTTTCCTTCGGCGGTAGACTGAGTTTTTTTTTTCCTCTTCTTCAGCTGTTAACAGCCCAGAGCGCTGGTGGTCTTAATTTCCGCTGGAGTGGTCTCGCGTCTGCCACTAGGGGTCATCTCGCTTGAAGATGCGACTCCAGCGTGGTGGCGCATCTGACCTCCGTTCACTGATGACTCTTTAATCTCATTGTGGCGATGGATCGTCTCTCTCTCTCTCTCTTAATATGATGTTGTTATCTTGTGTTGTTGTGAGGCGTCCCCATGCATTCATTCTCGTACTGCATGCTGCAGTCGCTTCTATACTGCAGTATGCTGCAGTCACTTCCATACTGTATGCTGTAGTCACTTCCATACTGGATGCTGTAGTTGACTGTAGTCATTCCATGATGCTGCCAGCATTCATTCCTACACTTGAAAACAGCTGTTTGTACAGACACAGTCCGCTGTGGAGTGGTCGTTTCTGCTGTACTAGACGCAATGACTCCCAGAGATTAACCAGCCTTGCAGAATGTTATGTCTCTTCCAGTGATCCATAATTTTGTCTAATCACACTCTCGTGTCTCGCCTGAGAAAGACCATAAGCCAAAGGCCACAAGAGACCCCTCTTAGAAAATGGCCTTGGTGGGTCTTCCTGTTCACGTGTGATAAAAGAAAAATAGGCTTTCTGGTCTCGTTGGTGTTGAGGTAGTACACACAAAACATCACCAGATGCGAAAGTTACATTTTTCAATTCCTCCAAACTTTCTTTCATCGGATGGTGTGTGTGTGTGTGTGGGCAGCAGGCGTCAAAACAATGCTAAACCAACGCTGACGAACGGTTCTCAAAAACGAACAGCGGTGGTTCTGACGGGAGAACTCAGTGAGGTTATCGCCTTTAAGTCCTTCATTCCCAATGGATGTGATGTATGGTGCTATTAACACGACCTCGATCACCATGGTTGAAAAATATACATGACATATGGTTGGTCGACTGGTCGATTGGCTGGTTGATAAGTTGGTTGGTTGACTGGTTGGTTGGTTGGCTGGCTGATTGGTTGGTTGGTTGACTCGTTGGTTTGTCGGTAATTATGGATAATTACTGGACGACACACAGACACACACTCAGGCACTGGCCACGCTAATCAAACACGAGGGTAACCACGTAATCACGTCTTTACTCACTTAACGATCCCGGGATCAGCCCCCCCCCCCCCCCCCCCCTCCCCTACCCAACACTTAGCCAAGACTGACTGCTCTGTTCGCGGTCGATCCATCACACGTTAATGACTAATTAACAGAAGCTCATTAGTATCTGTGGAGAGTCATTTGACCGGAGGTAATAAATCAAAGGGGGGGGGGGGACACACACGAGTCGGGTGGGGTGGGGTGAGGGGGATAATTACCCTCGTTGACCCCCGTCATTATCCGGTACTATGACACTCAGGTAATACTGATGACTCTACTTACATCTTCCGTGGCCTATTCAACATTAATTACCCTCATTACATACATCCATCAACGTAAAAAGAAAAAAAAAATCCAATGTACTCTTGATTACCTACATTTACCGTGACCTAATCTAACGCAAGTTTTATGTTCCATTACCCAGTCAACGGTCATTACTATAATCAGTTGTATCCTCCGTCACTCACGGAAGGGTCGTTAATGAACTACCAATATCATCACTGGACTGTTACGAATGTGCTGTCAGCTAACGACACCTCGAGAATGTGTGTGTGTGTGTGTGTGTGTGTGTGTGTGTGTGTGTGTGTGTGTGTGTGTGTGTGTCAACCTCAAAACACCGGGTGATGCTACGTCATAACAACGAGCAGTATTCAAGCCCTGACCTCAGCTCACAACAGTGGCCATTAGTCTGTCATCATGTCTCCAGAGGGAATGACTGACCACAATTTAAGACACCACGGGTAGGTAGTCTGCTGTCTTAAACAATACATGTATACTGTATGTGTGTACACGTAGGTGTTACCGGACTCCGCCTCCAATGCATGAGGTTACCCTTCGAGTCGAAAGTCACCTTCAGGCAATGTTCAATCCATCACCAGTGGACGAAAAGGCATATAATCCATGTCGAGGATTTAAAAATTACAAAGGATATATATATATATATATATATATATATATATATATATATATATATATATATATATATATATATATATAACGAAGTTTAAAGACTAAAATTAAACAGACAATCAAAAATTTAAACGCGACTCAATACAGGAACTTCAAAATCCCCAGAAGACAGTCATACAAGCGTGCCAGAAATGTAAAAGGAATATATAAAAAAAAAGAGATTATGTTTGGAACATACAAGTCAGACCTACTTTCGTTTTCTTTCGAAAGGATGTGAAGCAGTTTTTTATCTCTTATCGATATATATGAGAGTTTTAATTGAATTGGGGCAGGGAGGGTCCCTCATAAACCTGTCTGGCCCTCTTTGTTCGCCCTCACAAGGACGGGAATTCGCTCCTCCACGCTCGGGAGGGAGAGCCCACCTCGGTGGAGGAGTGAGAGCGGGTCTGGAGGGCTAAGGCAGCACAGGGTGGGCGAAGGAACCTGCTGGGAGAGAGAGAGAGAGAGAGAGAGAGAGAGAGAGAGAGAGAGAGAGAGAGAGAGAGAGATACTGTGAGAGTGCAGGACTCCAGCTGGCTATGAGTGAGAGGAGACGATGCGAGAGCAGCGGGCCACTCAGGGAGGACATAAAAAAAAGAAGAGACCACAATGAAGAATGGCGTCATGTGGAAGGAGAGACTGGAGAAATCTTTGGGGTATCGGGGCCTGAACATTCAGGAGGGTGAGTGGCATGCACGGGACAGAGACGAAAGCGGCCAAGGTCAAACTGTTCTTTGACGTGATTAGATGTCAAAAACCTTAACTGTTCCTGAAATGATGAAATGTTCGAATATCTAAGCTATTCTCGAGTCTAACCAGCATACTGCAGGGTCGTGCCGTCGTGTTTAAGTGTCGGACCGGTCGCGTTTAAAAGTCGTACCGTCATGTTCAACGGTCGTAACGTCGTGTTTAAGTGCCGAACCGTCGTGTTAAACGGTCTTACCGTAGTGTTCAAGTATCGAACCGTCGTGTTCAACGGTCTTGACGTCGTGTTCAAGTGCTGAACCGTCGTGTTCAACGGTCGTACGGTCGTAATGTCGTGTTCAAGTATCGAACCATCGTGATTAACGGTCTTAACGTCGTGTTCAAGTGCCGAACCGTAGTGTTCAACGGTCTTACCGTCGTGTTCAAGAAAGCCAGACGCGCGAGAGACTTCCCTCCACCCTCGTCGTTCGGACAATGATAACATGGCGTCAAGTTTCACCTGAATTAACCCTATAGACAAAGGAAGAGCAGCCTTGTAAACCACACGATCTCTGACCTGTAAACTACTCCAACTCTGCCTTGTAAACCACAAACGATCCCTGACCTGTAAACCACGACAACTCTACCTTGTAAACCACACGAATTCTGACCTGTAAACCACATCAAGTCTGCCTTGTAAACCACACACGATCTCTGATGTGTAAACCACACCAACTCTGCCTTGTAAACCACAAACCAAAACACGAGTTCCTTCGACACCACAGTCTACACTAGGGCCTTCTGGTCTACACGAGTTGACACCATCTCTCGTCTGTGAGGACATGTCCCTAGAGAACACGAGGTCACCACCAAATACCTGTTATCAATACATGACCCCCTAACCTCAAGAACACGAGGTCACCACCAAATACCTGTTATCAATACATGACTCCCTGACCTCAAGAACACGAGGTCACCACCAAATACCTGTTATCAATACATGACCCCCTGACCTCAAGAACACGAGGTCACCACCAAATACCTGTTATCAATACATGACTCCCTGACCTCAAGAACACGAGGTCACCACCAAATACCTGTTTATCAATACATGACCCCCTGACCTCAAGAAATCGAGATGGGTTGACCTACACCAGGGTCGGGAGGGGGGGGGGGGGGGGAGGGGGTGAAACAAAGAAACAAAGAGGTAATCAAAGAAATTCTCCATCTGGTCAACTTGTGCCGCAGGAGGAGGGAACAACAAGGGGAAAGTCATCCATTTCAAGGCCAGGATTACCACAGCCCAACTGTAACTCACCTAGAAGAAAAGACGGTATTAAGTATCTCCTCCCTCCCCACCGGCTCTCAACCCCCCACCTCAAACCTTCTCCCCTAAGGAGGGAGAGGAGGAGGAGGGATAGCAATTAGTCTTCTCCCCCTAGCCTAGCTCCCACCCTCCACCATACTGGGGAAAGATGTAACATGATCATAAAATGCTTCAGCCATATCATCATTATCATTCTTATTATCATTATCATTATTTCTTTATGATTATCACTATTATCATTATCATTATTATATCATTATAATTACTATTATTATTATTACTTATTACTATTATCATTAATCATTTTCATAATCAATTGTTGCTGTCTTCATCAGTAGTCGTTTTGTAATCATTATTATTATCATCAATATCAACCATCATCGTCAGGATAATTATCATTATCATCATTATTATGATAAGTACACTGTGACGATGGTTATGATAATAGATAATGATAATATACTGCTACCATTACTACTACCATTAATAATAATAACAATAATAATAATAATAATAACATAATAATAATAATAATGATAATAATAATAATAATAATGATAATGATATCGTAACGATAACGCAACAATTCTTGGTGAAGACAGCAAGTTATCCAGGTGGGTGAGCCATGATGGTTGTGACACCGTCCGGATTACAACCTCGAGCATAACAACACACACGAGTTGGTCTTATTACCTCGGGTACAATCCACGTCAATTGAGTCATCTCGGAAGATGGAAGGCTAGTCCTGGACAAGACGGGTGTGTGTGTGTGTGTGTGTGTGTGTGTGTGTGTGTGTGTGTGTGTGTGTGCCTCAAGTGGAACACATCAAGCCACGTTCCTCTACCTCATCTCTTGTAGTGTCTCCGGTACATGAACGTTAAGAGACTCAGCTGTCAGGGAAACATGTCTGCGGAATACTCTACGAGAAATATGGTTCCTCCCTGGGCTTAAACTTATGCTTAGGCTGACTGAGGGGAAGGTGGGGGGTGGGTGGGGGGGGTGGAATTCCAGCAAGCTGGTCAACGGGACATAGCCACCTCCTCCACCCACCTTTTCCAGGGGGACTGGTGGACGCCTGAGAGACCGGACGCCGGGCGCGCGGCTGTGTTTAGTTGAAATACATTTTACCTGGAGGCGTTGCTCCTGCTGGACTGGATGATGCAATGGCCTCAGATACTTCTAGGACTGGAAACGACATCAGCACGTCGTTGTATGGGTCAGTAATGACTGGAAAAATTGGGATCTTTCGGAGGAAAATTGGCGATTTGGACGGTAATGGTCCGATTAACTGATGGTGTTTGGTATCAATACGGTAATTGCATGTCACAGCAAGGATGGTACCATCACAGAAGAAAGAAAAAGATAAAAAATATCACAAAAAATAGATAAGAAAAAGATAAAATGTAATGGGAACGAGAGCGTTGGGGGCCAGAGTGAGGTTGGTTCAATTCCCTCACCTGACAGAGAAAAGGAAGAACGTTACTTCCTTTTTTCTTTCTTTTTTTTGAGGAAGACGGCTGGGGAATTTTTTTCTTCCTCTCCCTCTCAATAGATCTAACCGAATTTCTTTTTCCCTTCTCGGTGGACGCGTGTGGTGGTTGTGGAGGGGACCACCACACAACACCTCTGGAACACCGAAGGAAAGAAAATTGTCCCTCGCGAACGATTCTTTCTGAACAGCTGGGAACCACCTGGGGGTTGAGCTTTCCTGTACACTCACACGCGGTAGTGGTTGAGCTCTAACTCTGTCGCGGGGATAGAGCAGAGCATCAACAGCATCTGGGGAGTCTTCTAACATTCCTACACGTGAGTGTAACCAAGATAATGACAGGAGGGACAATAGTGCCTCGGGGAAACGGTATCTAGCAGGGACTTCAGCCCTTGTGACGAGCCACTGTGGTCTACTAGACACATCTAATAACATGAGTGAAAGGAATGATGTCACACACACACACACACACACACACACCTGTTACGGCGGATTCCACGAAGCCAATTGGACTTCACCTGTTGAGCAACTCACTCTTGGCACTTAATCTTTCAGACGACCATGTAACACACACACACACACACCAACTGAAGTCACCCTGAATCAAGCTTGGTCCAAAAGCTCAAGCTTATGAAATCCAACTCCTGCCACAACACCACCACATCTGTACGCGTCATGATGGAAGGGTGGTGTGTGTGTGTGTGTGTGTGTGTGTGTGTGTCCGGATACTCCAGCTGATACAGCCAGCTGTATCCTGACACTGTCTATAGGTCACCAGCGAGGAGGAGCAGCCTGGAGCTTAACCCCCCCCCCCCCCCCCCTTCCAGCACGTGACGGCAGTAAGGTCATCTCTGTCCTGACCTTTCTTAGTTATATATCCTCACTCTAAAGGACGTATCCAACATCTGTCATGAGACACATCTCCCACGCGTATGTCCGCAGATAGAAAAAAAAAAAAAAAGATAATCAAAAGAATCTCGCTACAGATTTCAGAGGGGAAAGAAAACGGAGCGAGGGACAGAGGAAAGCGATAAGGAAACAAAGAAAATGTCAATTTGATAACATTTTCGGGAGAAAGAATATGAGTATCTTTAAAAGGCAAATCCTACGTTACTTAATAATGTTTACTGAAGTAAAGTGGAATTTACGACGCTCCAAATAAAATGATCATCATTTACAGTGATGCAATTATGGCATAAATTAACGCATGGCACAAATAAACAACTCATTATCATTATCGCTCGTTATCATCATCACACTCCTTAACACCAAAGTATCGGCGTTTATCATATACACCGTAAGTACCTCCTACTCATATTCCCTTTCAGTCACTAAACATCAGACTTCTGTAAAAGTGAGGAAACAAAAATGACCCCCCTCTCAAAATATGAACATGACTGAAAACGCGAGACGCAAGGCCCACTCAAGTACGTCAGTTGGTCCACCGTACGAGCCCCGCTCTTCAAAACCCGTCCTGTCGTAACTACGTCATCTTCTGTGCCAGTGAACAATTTCTGTGTATTTCCCGATACTGAAACATACGCAGAGATTTGCTCTGTCTGGAGGGGTCGTCCAATGTAATACGAACACGTGAAGTGGTACGCCTAGTAGAGGAAAGACAGGCTATGGTCGGTTACCACTTGAGAAAAGAAAAAGACTGATAACCACTGGTCTACTGTGGCACACCCAGTGGAGGAGAGACAAAGACCCCTAGATCTGTACCACACGCGTCACACAGAGCCAAAGACCCCTAGATCTGTACCACACACGCCACTCAGAGACAAAGACCCCTAGATCTGTCACACAGAGACAAAGACCCCTAGATCTGTACCTCACACGTCACACAGAGACAAAGACCCCTAGATCTGTACCACACACGTCACATAGACCCAAAGATCCCTAGATCTGTACCGCACACGTCACACAGACCCAAAGACCCCCCTAGATCTGTACCACACACGTCACACAGAGACAAAGACCCCTAGATCTGTACCACACACGTCACATAGACCCAAAGACCCCTAGATCTGTACCGCACACGTCACACAGACCCAAAGACCCCCTAGATCTGTACCACACACGTCACACAGACAAAGACCCCCTAGATCTGTACCACACACGTCACACAGAGCCAAAGACCCCCTAGATCTGCGCCGCGCACGTCACACCTCGCCCGGGCCATGACGAAAAGCCTTTGTACAAATGTGGGGTGAAGGAAATGCTATATTGGGTCTGCAGGTGGCGGTGTCGGTCTGTATAGACACATTTGTGAATATACCTTGATGTGAGTGGGTACATACAGACGAGGACAGACACAGAAAAGGTGTACACACACACACACACACACACACACACACACACACACACACACACACAACCCATAAAGAAACCAAAAAATTCCTACATTTCACTTGGGGAGGAGAGGCTGTCGGCCCGACCCAGCTCTGGACGAGCCTTCACCAATATAAACCTCACTTGACACGCACTCTCCACTTCCTCTCGTCCATCCTACACCCATCTTATGCCCATCTTAAACTCGAGGCTCACCACCCCACTCCCTGAGCCGACTCGGCAGATGGCCGGACCATCATGTACGCTCAGATCTCCTCAGTAAGGCGCGAGAGCCTCCTCCATAAGGCATCAGATCCTCCTCGATCAGCCCGGGATCCTCCTAGATAAGCATCCGATCCCGCCGATATGAGAGTTTTCAGAGCTCTTTTGTCACGAATATGACGCCGGGCTGGGATCCTCCCTGGCACTTATTGTCTATTGATATTGAGGATGTGCCGGAGGGCGGGCTGGGGGGGTGGGGATCGACTAGCGCCCCCGCCCGCCCATCCCCCTCGCTATATTGCACTATATACCTCAACATATGCAACGAAACGAAACTCTCATAAAACAATAACTTCCCGGATGAAAGAATTAATCCCGGTCGATCACTGGATATGAGCAGATTAACCTAAAATATAAGAAAGTTTATGTTTACTTCAACGGGTCTGCAGAGCCATGTTATTGCACTGGGAGTCAAACATGTCGTTTCTATTTTGTATTCCTTACTCTAGATTGATAATGCTCCTTATCTCTATGACAGTGTCCACACGCCGACGTATAATCGAAAGTTCATGTCTATCACCAAATCGAAAAATATTCGATAGACAAGAAGGGGTGTGTTCTACGAAACGCTTGTCCTGCCTGCAGTGTAACACAGTTACTGGCAGCGAAATAACAGCGAGTGGACATCCTGCGTGGACAACATCAAAAACATGTGCATTAAATTCCAGTGATGGTTTGGAAAATATTAAGAGCATCTCCGTTAAGTTCCAGGGACAAATGTGGAATTTTCTTCCAAGTCGTGAGCCATACATGGATAGGCGTGGGTGGAGTTTCAGACTGTCTATACCTGAGGCTTGGCGAGCGGGCAGTCAGCCGGGGAAGCCAAGGATGGGGTCTGGTGAGTGTGTAGTCAGCCGGGGAAGCCAAGGATGCGCTCTGGTGAGTGGGTAGTCAGCCGGGGAAGCCAAGGATGCGGTCTGGTGAGTGGGTAGTCAGCCGGGGAAGCCAAGGATGCGGTCTGGCGAGTGGGTAGTCAGCCGGGGAAGCCAAGGATGCGCTCTGGTGAGTGGGTAGTCAGCCGGGGAAGCCAAGGATGCGCTCTGGTGAGTGGGTAGTCAGCCGGAGAAGCCAAAACTGCGGCTTCCACATCTTACTTTATCCTTTGGTAGTGATAACATCCTGGTGTAATGACATCAGGTGGCGGATATGTCCCGATATAGTGACATCGGGTCGTGGATACACCCTGATGTATTGATATCAGTCGCTGGAAATATCCCAAAAACACTGACATCAGGCGGACATACTCCAATATACTGACATCCGGTGGTGAACATACTCCCATACAATGATACAAGATGGTTATAACCCGATATAACAACATCAAGTGACAGATATACCCTCGAAATAACGACAAGGCAATGGACATATTTCGAATACAATAATGTACAGCCGGGTCTTGATATAACAGCACCTGGCCAAGCGTATACCCTCCATGGTATACTCACTGTCTCTTGCGTATAACCGTGGTTAATGGTGGCTCATCCTTCGTACACAACCATGACTAACCATGAAAATATACACAGATACGAAACTGGGAACCAACCACTGAAGATGGAGACAGCAAAGACTGCAGGAAGAAGATTAGAAAAAGAGGTGTTGAAAGACATTCTGCTAATGAATACCTTAATCAGCTCCTGACAATGAGTGGCAGTATACACATTATGACTTCCTGCATTCTCATATTCCTCATCTTCATCCCCGTCTCTCTCCTCTCCCGATCGCCACAATGACGCTTGCCCTGGTGCTGGGAGAGGAGTGAGAGTGTTCGTGCGAGAGCCCCTCTCCCAGAACCAGCCAGGTTGATTATGATTGGACGATGCCTCCCACCCTCTCACTTCACGCGCCGCTGATTGGGCATTGTTCTAATCGCTGGTCACTCCTCATCGCTGACGATCAGCTCAGAAATGAATCGGAATATCAGATGTCGTCCGTGGAAACACTTTGACATCATCTCGTTTCTTCGAGAAGTCGAGAAAGAGAGCTTTTCTTCGCCATATTTGTCAATACATTGCACTACCTTGTTTATAACCAAGTGGAGGGAACACACGATAGGCTAACAACCTAACTACCCCATTACCCTACAAGCTAACAACCTAGCTACCCCATTTGCCTATCAGAGTACGGGTTTTTTCCCCCAAGTACAATTTCCATGAAATGACCCCTTAATGGGGAGAGAGAGAGAGAGAGAGAGAGAGAGAGAGAGAGAGAGAGAGAGAGAGAGAGAGAGAGAGAGAGAGAGAGGACAGAATAGGAATTTGAATGAGCTGCTTCACGTGGGCAGCTGTGGCACAGGAATGGTGATGGTGGTGGTAGTGGTTATCGGGAATGGTGGCAGGGGTTATGGTGGTGGCAGGAAAGTGTGTCATGGCTGTGAAAGTAGCTGCTGTTAATAGTAACCCCAAGATGAAGCATCGAACCCCATGAAGAAGCATCGAACTCCAAGATGAAGCATCGAACTCCATGATGAAGCATCGAATTCCATGAAGAAGCATCGAACTCCAAGATGAAGCATCGAACCCCACGATGAAGCATCGAACCCCATGATGAAGCATCGAAACGTACCACCTCGAGTCTAGGCTCAAGTCTCTGGGCTTCTCTGTGTACAGCTTCGTCCCTGAGGGCCAGTGTGTGTGCAGCCTTCGTCCCTGGTAGCAAGGCTGGGTGGCTGGCCCGGCCCGGCCCAGAGTGCAGAGGTAATCCCTACCTTATTTACCTTGCAGGGGAGCCTGACAGTCTCGGACCTGTAAATAGAGTGTGGCAACCCACTCACCAGTCTCTCCACTTCAACACGAGTAGTTGACTGTACAGCAGGCGCCGTTCGGGCCCCCGTGGCAGCCTAGATAGGGTCACGCAGTTGGTTTTCTGAAGGTAACAACCTGAAATGATCGCTTCAGCCGCGACTGTGTCAAGAACACAAACAGAGATCCCTGAGCCGTGGCCGGATGAGAGCACTATGCCTGCTGCTGGGTCTAATCACTCGAAGATGACACCAATCACTCAGACACTACACCAATCACTCCTCGGCGACCACCCCAGTCACTCGGGAGCCACTCCAATCGCTCAAGGAACTTCTCCAATCACTCATCGACTGCACCAATCATTCAGCGAACCACCCCAGTCACTCAGGGAGCCACTCCAATCGCTCAAGGAACTTCTCCAATCACTCATCGACTGCACCAATCATTCAGCGAACCACCCCAGTCACTCAGGAGCCACTCCAATCACTCAAGGAACTTCTCCAATCACTCAGCGACTGGTGATCATCTATAAGACCTGAAAAGTTTAGATTAGGCCCCTGACAATCCCTACTTAATCCCGGCACCCAAATCCCTCCCCTCTCCCCCCCTCGGGAAAAAATATATATGTAGAACTAATCCAGCGAGAACATTCATATAATCGCCAGTCGTCGTCAGACTGCCCCAGTTTACATATTAGCGGGACGCAAATGGTCGTCGTGTGTCGGATTAGAGAGGGCGATTATGGGTTCTCCTGACGAAGGTGAGGAAGATCTCCCGAGGGTCGACGCCTTTGTCCTCGACGTGTCCCAATGGCTCGCTGGAGAGGGGCGCCTTCCCCCCCCACCACCACCACCACACCTGAGTGTGTGTGTGTGTATGTGTGTAGCTCGCAAGACCCGGGTCTCTCTCTGAAGGTGACCGGATTCGGGGAGAGAGAGAGAGAGAGAGAGAGAGAGGGGGGGGGGGGCAGGCAGGGGCAGTGTGGTGGTTGTGGTGGTAGGCAGTGTGGTGGTTGTGGTGGTAGGCCGTGTGGTGGTTGTGGTGGTAGGCGGTGTGGTGGTTGTGGTGGTAGGCCGTGTGGTGGCTGTGGTGGTAGGCCGTGTGGTGGTTGTGGTGGTAGGCCGTGTGGTGGTTGTGGTGGTAGGCCGTGTGGTGGTTGTGGTGGTAGGCCGTGTGGTGGTTGTGGTGGTAGGCCGTGTGGTGGTTGTGGTGGTAGGCCGTGTGGTGGTTGTGGTGGTAGGCCGTGTGGTGGTTGTGGTGGTAGGCCGTGTGGTGGTTGTGGCCGTGTGGTGGTTGTGGTGGTAGGCCGTGTGGTGGTTGTGGTGGTAGGCCGTGTGGTGGTTGTGGTGGTAGGCCGTGTGGTGGTTGTGGTGGTAGGCCGTGTGGTGGTTGTGGTGAAGGTGCTCCTGACACTGTGGTGCCCATCACGTGACTACTCTCTGCCCTTGATGGAGTCCACCTTCCTTTTTCCTTCCACTTTATACTCTCCCTTCACCACTCTCTCTCTCCCCCCCCCCCCCCGACGGTGAGGGACAGCGGGGGGGGAAACAGCGCCGGAAATCTACTGTCTGTCACCCAGCCAGGCTGACCTCGAGAGGGGAGGGGGGGGGGGGGTTCCATGGGGCAGGAGGAGGGGGGGGGGTAGAAGGGGTGAGGATATACGAAGCGAGAGATAGAGGTGGAGGTGGAGGGGGAGGGGGGAGATGAGAGAGGGGGGGGGAAAGAAGATTAGAGATAAGAAGGAAGGGTTAAAAGTAAGGGGATAAGAGGGGAAAGGGGATGGAAAGTAGGGAGTAAAGGGGAAGGAGGTAGAAGTGAGGGAGTGAGAGATGGGGGGGGAAGAGGGGAAAGGTAGGGGGTAAATAACAGAGGACAGTGAGGGGTACAGGTGGAAGGGGAGGGGTGTGTAATTACCAATCACATAATTACCCATCGGATGACGGGGCCACCTCCGGGCGACCTCATCCTTGACCCCCCCATCATTACCAAATGACTGAACCTTTTATCATACGTAATGAGGCCATCAGGACCTCCCCCTCACCCTCACCCTCACCACCCTGGTAACACGAGGGGGCGAGGAGGGGGGAGGGGGGAGGGGGTATATTCAAGAACATGATGAACTCCCTCTGAACATTTTGAGAACCACGATCACGGTTTTATCTCCCCCCCCCCGGAAGCTCACACGAAACCTCAAACCCACCGACCTGGCTGACAATGGACGTCTTGTTCCCCCCAGGCATCATCGCCCGCACCACAACACCTCCCTCCTCCTCCTCCTCCTCCTCCTGTTATCGCCACCTGCCACATCAACACTAGGTGGGCGAAGGGACGATTGGGGGGGGGGACCAATCTCTATCCCCCCCCCACCACCACATTGACCTGAAAATGGGAAACTTCGCCAAGTTTCCTCCTGTGAAGCTACGGTCACCTCCGGAGGGCACGTGGAAACACAAGGCACCAAGCGACACTCTCAGGCTTATCAATGAGACTCGATATCTCTTATCTAACTCATTCTCGACTCACGATGGAGAAGAGGTAAAAGCCTCGAAGGCAAAAGCAGTTAATTCAGCGAAGTAAAATTCGTCGACAAATTGATCCCTTTTTAAACTGTTCATTGGCCGACATAAAAAAAAAAAAACGAAGGAATATTGACTCATCATATCTTTCCTACAGCCAATGGCAAACGCCGTAGGTATTTCCGCGGTTCTTGCCTCGTTAGACGATGATTGGTAGTTCAGCAGACGTTGGGTTGTGACGTCATGCATTATATACTGCATGGAACGACTGTCTGTTGCGTTAGTGAAACGTGGGTTGGCGGGACCGTAGACTGCGTGATGCGTGGGTGTGAACACTGTCGGGTTGCTTAGAGAGACGGAAGGTGCCGCTGACCTTGAGGGACACTGTCGTCAGGTGGTTACGAGAGAAAGGAAGCGATGAAGGGAGTAAGGGAAGGAAAGGATAAGCCATGGGAGAGAGAGAGGGGAGGAAAAGAGAAAATAATAATGGACAAAATACTTGCCTTTCCTTAACATGACAAAGCAATAAGTACTTCATCATTTATAGATGAGAGAGAGAGAGAGAGAGAGAGAGAGAGAGAGAGAGAGAGAGAGAGAGGCGAGTCGTACTCACGATCAAGAGTGCTGAGAGAGGGAGGAACTTCGTATATCCTAATCCAACCCGTTGACAGCACGTCGGCCCCCTACATACAGCATCGCTCCGATTCGTTCTATCCCATGCATGCCTCTCAACCTCATGCAACTCAAGAGTTTATTCGGTCGATCCTTCCACCTCCTCCTCGGTCTACCGCCTATCCACTCGCTCCTTGTGTTACATATATCCTTCCAATCAGTGCCTCTTCACTCATCTTCTCCATATGTCCAAACCTTATCAGCACAACCTCTTCAATCACACTCGGCTTACATCCGCAACTCTCCCTCACACTATCTTCCCTGACAACCCACTCTCCCACCCCACAACCCCTCATCCTCCCAACGAGACATTGCTGTCGAGCACAGAGGTCAGAACAACAGGAAATGATGTAAGGCAAGGGTCACAGCTGCAGACAAGAAAACAACATGTAGGAACCCACTGATCCTTTGCTGTGGATACGCGTCAACTCCCTGAGCCAGTCTCAAACACTCCTACACACTCCAGTACCTCACTCTTCACAAGACCTTAACTGATAAGACATAAAAGGGGGAAAAAAACAGATGGCCTCACTGTGGAATCTCTGCCCCCAGTGTCTGGCACACCCGAGTCCGCCCAATTAATCAACGAGGCATTAAAATAATCCCACGAGATATAAAGGCCCCTCCACCCACCCACCTACCACCATCACACGGACCACCTCACCCTCACAGAAGGCCTGAATGATGTCAAATACCTGGACGAAAAACCCATTAGTTTTCCAATCTTCCTTCTGAGAGAGAGAGAGAGAGAGAGAGAGAGAGAGAGAGAGAGAGAGAGAGAGAGAGAGAGAGAGAGAGAGAGAGAGACTTAAAACGCTGCCAATGGCGACAGGAACCACCGCTCGGAGGGGGAGACTAATCTATACCCATTTTCTACGGGAATGTGTCGTAGCCCATCGACTTAAAAGAGCCAATAAAACTTAATGGTATTGGCCGAGGGAGGGATCTGTGAAGGATCCTCTAATCTCATTTCGTCCGTTTATACCATCATTATTATCCAGCGAGGAAGATGAAGATATAAAGAATATATCCATAACGAAAAAAAAAAAGAAAGGCAGAGGAGATGTATGAAAAAATTGTGTAACTGGCTCGAAAGACATTGCTTGCTTGCAAGCCAATCCCAAGGGGTGACCAGGGTAGGTTACGTGGCTCGGACGTGCGGGGAATTGCCACCAAGACGCAAGAAAACATTTGATTTACTTATTGCCACTATGATATCAAACCCCCTTACCCCCTGCCCCTAGCACGGAGCCCGGGGAAGGATGGGGCATAGGTACCACAATGCCCCCCTGTGCCTCACTCTGTCACAACGGATGAAAACAGGAAAGATAAGGAGACATGTTACAACGCCTCGAACACGAAGACGCCACCCTTGAACACGACACTGCGATCCTTGAGCACGACGATACGACCCTTGAACACGACACTGCGATCCTTGAGCACGATGATACGACCCTTGAATACGACACTACGATACTTGAGCACGATGATACGACCCTTGAATACGACACTGCGATCCTTGAGTACGATGATACGACCCTTGAACACGACACTGCGATCTTTCAGCACGATGATACGACCCTTGAACACGACACTGCGATCCTCGAGCATGATACGACCCTTGAATACGACACTACGATCCTTGAGCACGATGATACGACCCTTGAATACGACACTACGATCCTTGAGCACGATGACACGACCCTTCAGTACGATCAAACGACCCATAAAGCAAGACGGTACGACCCTCGATCACAACGGGCACGACCCCTAAGCGCGAGAGTACGACCCCTGGGTATCAGACCATCTCTCTCTGAAATTTCTTTAAGGGTCATGTCAAAGATTGCGTCATCCTACCCACCTTGCCCTCTAATGCCTAAACCAGCTTGGATGCTGACCTGTACGTCAAGCCAGGTCACAGCATGAGGGGACAAACAAACACAGACCTGCTGCAGGTCAAGGGTCAACGCTGGGAGGATAGACACCGGTCACAATGGGATGCGAAGCCGTGATCCCCGTGCACCCATCCAGCCACCAAGGCGACACGGATGGAAAACGAAGGGGAGGTTATTCCCAGGGGATACTCCTCTATACCCGACCACACACGCTATCTGTCGCACAAACCTCACGTCGACCCAAGATAAGACACTAGATCCGTTTCCCATCGAGACAGTATAGCGACAAAAGCTGATAAAAACAAACGTAAAAAAAAAACTTATATACCGAAGGATATGGTAGAGGGGTTTCGAGGGGAGACTTAGTCAACATTTATTGTATACGGTTATGTGTCGCGCTTTTTACAGGGCCTTAACCTGCTGCGAGACGATGGGGAGCGAGACTTAACACGGGTGGAAGCCTGCAGCCCTCTCCCCACCCCCACCTCTCTCTCTCTCTCTCTCTCTCTCTCTCTCTCTCTCTCTCTCTCTCTCTCTCTCTCTCTCCCCCTCTCTCACACACATACACACATTTTCAGGGATATTTCCAGCCCGTGTTTGCACAGCGTGAGGTTAGCAGCGAGAGGGGGGGGGGGGGGGAGGAGGGGTAGGCTAGGAGGAGGAGGAGGAGGAGGAGGAGGAAAGGGAGGGATCGTGAATGGAGCAATTTTACGTGTGTTTGCTCCACGGAATACTTACATGTCCCCCGCTGCTTATGGAAATCCAGACGTCTCTCTCTCTCTCTCTCTCTCTCTCTCTCTCTCTCTCTCTCTCTCTCTCTCTATCTATCTCTCTCTCTCTCTCTCTCACCCACGGGTGGAAGGCATGGTATCATGGTCACGTGACCTTGCCCACAGACCAACACCAGACAACAGCGTGGGGGTCGAGAGCTGCTTCTGCTGCCGCTGTTCTCCTCAAGGGTCACGTCCTCCCAGGTCACACACACCCCAGGGGTCACGTCCTTCCAGGTCACACAGCTCGGGGGTCACAGCCTTCCAGGTCACACAGCTCTAGGATCACAGCCTTCCAGGTCACACAGCTCTAGGGGTCACAGCCTTCCAGGTCACACAGCTCTAGGGGTCACAGCCTTCCAGGTCATATACTCCACAGTTCACACACACAGCGCCTGGAGAAGGGGAGGGGGGGTTCACGCCATTTCAGGTCACACAACCCACAGGTCACGTCAATCCAGGACACACAGTCAAAGAATCACGTCCCTCCGGGTCAAAGCGAGCGCAGGTCACATTCCCCAGGTCACAGACCTTGCGGGTCACATACCTGCAGGTCACAGCCTAAGGGTCACCCAGGACCCAGGGGTCAGATACTTTATAGATCACTATACAACACAAGACAGCATCATTCATCTACAATTCATTACTAAAACAATGCATAACTTACAAGTCGAACGTAACTCTTGAGAGCTGAGTAATTTGCAAGAGAGAACGAAGAACATTTAGCTTATGATTCCTTTTAATGATAGAAGATGATGATACAAGAGAAAATAAAGATAGCACAAAAACTGTGCCGTATGACCAAACCAAAAACTGTACCGTATGATCAAACCATCCCAAAAATTCTATGATTTTTTTTGGTATAAAAAAATCGCTTCTGGACAAAGGCTGAAAAAAATTCTACATTTCTAAGACAAAAAAAAAAAAAAAAATAAAATGGGAGAGGGGGCGTGGAAAAAAAAGAGTTGAGACAGACATGGAGAAAGAAAACACGAGAATAGGAGAGAGAGAGAGAGAGAGAGAGAGAGAGAGAGAGAGAGAGAGAGAGAGAGAGAGAGTAATAGAAAGAAAAGAAATTGGTCGTGGAACTCATCTCCAGCAGAGCGGGAATCTCCACAATGTGTGCTGGGACGCGTCTGCCCAGCCTAGCACTTTCCCTAACCTGTGTGTCATTTTCTTTACTGTTTGCTGATGATAACCTACGAATCCCATGCTCAATTTACACTCTACAAATGTTGGTTCATGTTTCACCGAGACGTTACGCTTCACACGATTTACAATTTACGGGGGAATACGGCAATTCATAACCATGTTTACATCTCTCAACGTCCATGTTTTGCATTTACTGTGTTTACGTCCAAAACTAACTAGTTTATGTTTGTCGTAAACAAATTTACAGTTTGCAGGGCCACTTTTACGTATTTACTCTTAAAAGTTTCTTTAAGTGTATTTACAATGCATTTTTTGCAGTAAAAATACAGGCTTTATTTTGGCATTTATAATCACAATGTACATGTCATTTTAAACTCTTTATAAATGTAGATTAAGTTTTACCTGAAATTCCTCATCAATTATTCTTACAGTTTCAAACTATTTCTCTTGTAGGCCAAACGTCAGTAGAAACAAATGGTCGGGGGATGACATCACACAGTTCTGCGAAGACGATCAACTGTTGTCCGTCTGCACGTGAGAACTGGCGTACCGCAAGGGTAAGCCTTAGGTCCTAGATCCTTTATCATCTCTCTCTCTCTCTCTATATATATATATATATATATATATATATATATATATATATATATATATATATATATATATATCAAGAATTCCTACACGTAATGATATAAATGACTTGTCATTGGCCTAATGCTTTCGGAGATGTTGACTGCCTGTTGTTATCCCGCGTTTTGTCTTCATCATGAAGACTTTCCTCCTCCTCCTCCTCAACTCCACTCCTCCTCTCCCTCACTCCACCTAGCCCGCACGATCAACTCCACCATGACAGCATCACTTCCTTCCTAAGCCACAACCCCTCGCCATCAATCACATCAATTTCGACACAGCTTTTTGTTCCTTTCAGATTTCCTTTTTTTTCCAGACCTCCCCCAGCCCGTGATCCGTTTTTCTTTCCTCTCTCCCCACAAATGTCGACTCGACTTTGAGAGGCGAGAAGAGGGCGGGGAGGTCATCGGATGGGGTTCTCTACACACGGGTAGCAACCCAAGGATCTGATTATCAGGGGGTCAAGGATCTGATTATCCGAGGGTTGAGGATCTGATTATCCGGGGGTCAAGGATCTGATTATCCGAGGGTTGAGGATCTGATTATCCGGGGGTCAAGGACTTAAATATCTGAGGGTTCAGGATCTGATTATCCGGGGGTTGAAGATCTGATTATCCGGGGGTCAAGGATCTGATTATCCGAGGGTTGAGGATCTGATTATCCGGGGGTCAAGGACTTAAATATCTGAGGGTTCAGGATCTGATCATCCGGGGGTTGAAGATCTGATTATCCGGGGGTTGAGGTACGACACAGCCTAAAATCTGTTCACCCAATACCCACCCTGTAAACCCCAAATGTGATTATCCGGTCAAAATTGAATGCATGAAAAAAAAAAAAAAAAAAAAACACCGTCCTGGCCCCTAGAATAACAAAATCTAACTCTCTCTCTCTCTCTCTCTCTCTCTCTCTCTCTCTCTCTCTCTCTCTCTCTCTATCATCCTACCTACCAAATCCTTTCGTTAGTTCTCTTCATCGCACCCCCTTCTCTTCCTCTCTCCCCTCACCTCTCCTTCCCTCCCTCCCACCTCTCACAACAATACCCGGAACCCAGCTCTCACTTTCCTCTCACCCTGGCCGCCCTGGTCATCGGATACGCGTGTATCAAAGAGCCGAGCACTCAAAAAGGGTTGAACACAGCGTATGGTGGTGCAGCGGCAAAGCAATATTGCGCTTCTGTATGTGTACGTCTGCGTTCTGTCTGTACGTATGCATGCATGTGTTCGGCATGTATTCATGCATATACATTGGTTAGTGTGTGGGTGTATTTATATTCATCTATGTGTACCGTGCTGGGAGGGAATTCTACACTCGTGGGGCCCCCCACCTCATCTCTCGAACTTCACAAATCATACAACTTCAACTCCCGCATCCTCTTTGCATTTACAGCCAGACGACTCGGTTTAAGCCGTTCATCCACTGGTCTTATGGTACAAAAACCTCCCGAATGCTTCTCTGGCAAGCTTTTGTTTTTCCCCTTTAGATAATGTTATTGCCTCTTGTTTCGCCTCTCCCCACAGCTGCAGGGGAAGTGTTCGTCCATGGCATCATGATACGGGTGTCTTCCTTCATCCTCTTCCACCACATCACCATCAACTCCCCTCTCCCAACACGTCACCATTAACTCCCCTCTCCCAACACATCACCATTAACTCCCCTCTCCCACCACGTCACCATTAACTCCCCTCTCCCAACACGTCACCATTAACTCCCCTCTCCCACCACGTCACCATTAACTCCCCTCTCCCAACACGTCACCATTAACCATGCACCCAAGCAATCTCGCCTTACGACAGACAGGAGCCCATTACCACCCATGTACCAGGTCATCAACCACAACATCACCACAACCGCTTGTTAAGAGTTCACAACACACGACCACGTGAGCTGGGGTACCTACCTACCCCTGACCGAACCATCCGACGTACAGAATCAGGGTCTAACGACGCAATTGAGCGTGTCGTCGTAACCCCAGAACAACGAATCGGTGATTTCGATCTCCGACGAACGAAAATGAATGGCGGGGGTTAACGGCCAGGACATGATATTACATCGGTGTTACGTGGGTTACTTACCTGATGCTCTTACCACACACAGACAGGCAGACGGACGGATACACAGACAGATAGACGGATACACAGACAGACGGACGGATACACAGAAAGACAGAGAGACGGATACACATGCAGACGGACGGACGGATACACGGACAGACAGACGGATACACAGACAGACAGAGAGAGAGACGGATACACAGACAGACAGACGTATATAGAGGCAGATTAACAGACAGAAGTACACATAGACAGACAAGGGAAATAAGGCCAAACACCACCACCTATCAAGTCTTGAGGAAGTCAATACAACACATAAGCGAATAACAGTGAAATATATATATATTAATATCTTTTTTTCCCTTCGCCCGTGAAACTTGCCCGTCCGGTAAGACAGTACGAGTAATGCGTTACTGGGAGAGAGGCGCCCTCCCCCAGTCCAGGTCCCTCTGAAACCAGGAGGGAGAGGAGGGATACACAGTCTTAGAATCGTCCCTCAGGAGGAGGAGAAGGAAGGGTATTAGGAGCGACGTGAATGGGAAGGTACGCGAAGAGAGGAGGAAAGAGAAAGACAGATGGAAAGGGAGTAAGAGAGGGAGGGAGGGAGGGAGGGAAGGGTACCGACGTGTGGACTGGAAGAGGTAATGAATGGAGTGGGGTGTGCAGTGGAGAATCAGATTCTAAACGTATGCTAGTTACCCCTGATGGTCACAATTGGGTTTCCCGTTTTCTGTTGCTGAACGTTCTTCTTTTTTTTCTTATATTCCCAGACTGGCGTCAGTCGTCACTAATTTTAATCTTATTAATCTTTTTTATCTTTAAAAATGACCGACGAGTCACACGCAAACCATGCTCCATGCGTGGCCATCTCGAGTGAAAAGAAAATGGGATACGGGAAAGAAAAGAATGAAGAAATTAATTAGAGGCTCCTCAGGTGTTGTAGACTTCAACCACATAGGTAGGTAGAGAGAGAGAGAGAGAGAGAGAGAGAGAGAGAGAGAGAGAGAGAGAGAGAGAGAGACACGAGGGAGTTAGGAGAGTATCACAGCTTCGCTGTTCATAACGGTCCATCCTCGTGTGGTTGGCCTCCCGAAGGCAAAGAACCACAGCCTGGAAGCCTGAGGACCAGATGATTAAGGTCGGTTGGGCCACGAATCCTAAACTGAGCTGAAGACTAAGTTGAGGAGGTCGAGGTCAGGTTACATCCCTGACCTCCGTCCAAGCTCTCCTCCATTACAGGGTCATGCGAGAGAACCCACCTGACGAAGATGACGCGGCAAGGCAGATAAAGACGTACACACATCACTACAGCATGTAGTGAGACTCCTACAACATGACATAACAGACATATTGTCTTAGATGTAAATCTTCCAGGTCAGAAAAAATACGCATATTTTGGGGGTAAAACACACACACACACACACACACACACACACACGACTGCACATATGTAGGCATATATATGCACTACTCGATCACATGATACCATCAATAAACCCGTTTTCAAAATCACCTGCTGGGGACATGACCTGGACAAAGGGAAAGGACATAGTTGCAGCACGAGCCATACACCCCCCCTCCCTAACTTACCACCCCTCCTTAATTAGGATGATTACGGACAGGTGTCCTCTGTCCTTTGACCTTATCCTTGATGGTAAGGTCAAGAGGACATGGCCATGGCATCGGGAGGGTCGCACAGTCGTTCTCAAAGGCCTCCCCGTCGTGCTCAAGACTCGACGGAGGTCATGCGCCACCGTCGAGAGAGAGGACACATGGTGACATACACAGGTTGTCTCTCGTAAGATCTGATCATGAAGATACGCTCCTCCCGTAGTTTCAACCAGGGCGGACGCCGCTTCTAAGGGAGGAATGAAGGGGGCGTGTAGGGGCTTGACCGTAACTGCGGACGGGGCAGGGAGCTCTAGAGGAGCAAGGGTGAAGGAGGAGGTGGAGGGAGGGAGGGAGACGCGGGAAGGAGAACATTACCGCCAGAACACCCTGGGCGCCGAGCGACTGGGCTAATGCTGTTACCTTCCACCCGGCAGGATGCAGGGGATAACGAGGTTGCTCAAACCTCCCTCTCTCCCTCCCTCCCTCCCTCCTGCCACCACTGACGCTTCCTTCACGCTGCAGGGCACACGACGAGAGAGAGAGAGAGAGAGAGAGAGAGAGAGAGAGAGAGAGAGAGAGAGAGAGAGAGAGAGAGAGAGAATGTGGGGGGGGGGGCCCCTCACCCGTCATCAATATTCGATCAACGAACGAAACTTTTTTTAACGGCTAACAATGGCAGCGAGAAACAAACAAAAAAACAAAAAATTACAGGCTTGTTTAAGTCACCAGGAGGCCATGGGAGGAGGGGACCCTGAAGGGCTAGGGGATGCCCTAAGGGGTCTGGGGAAGTGGACCAGGGATCGTCTCAGGGGCTCGAGGAGGAAGTCCTGAGCGGGGGAGAGATAGACTCATCAGGGTCTTCCGAGGGCGATCCGGCAGGTCAAAAAATGACCTCAGGACCCTGCCTGTTGACCCTGTCAGCCGTTCACGTCCTGGGTGAGGGACCCGACTGACGGAGGAGGAGGAGGCCCCCCCCCCCTATCCTGCCTTGCATGCCCCTGGTGGGCAAAGGATGGTCGGAAAACTCCCCGAGTGGCCAGATAAGCGAAGGACAGCGACGGAGGAGGAGTGGCGGGGCGAGGCGGGGCAGAGAATGCTCTCAAGGGCGTGCCTGGCCGACCCGAGTGTCCTATAATACAAGCAAAAAGCTTAACGTGATTTCCATAACGACAGGGAAGGGGGGAGGAGGGGGCGGGGGGGGAGGAAGGAGCGAGGGAGGGAGGGAAGGAGGGAGGGAGGGTTTTACATGTAAATAACCATTATCGGAAGACCCTTAAAAAGACGCCCAGTGTAATGACTTAGCTCACAAGCCCTCAACCTTGACACGTGAAGCAGATAGCTGTTATCATTATCATCAGTTATCATTATCATCAGTTATCACACCGAATGTTTAAACGTCCTCAGAATTATACCGCGTGGCGTTATCTGGTTATTCCAAGGACAGGTAAATGTTCATCACACACACACACACACACACACACACACACACACACACACACACACACACACACACGTGAAGTGAGCATCCAGTCTCCGCAAAAAATAAAATCTGATTTGTCCCCAATGGTTAATACCACAGCTAAGCGACATGATCATTAGCATACATAAGATTACGAAGATAAGCTATAAAAGCAAAGATAATTACATTCATTTCTCCCAGTCTCTCCACGGTCTCCAGGCCCCTCCACGGCCTCCAGTTCCCTCCAGGCACTCCAATCTCCCAATCCCTCCACAGCCTCAATTCCCTCCACTCCACCAGTCCCTCCAGTCTCACAATATCCCGCCCTCGCTTTAAACCCGCGTCCCATTTTCTACTAATAAGCCTTCATTATCATATATTATGTCCTCTTACCCCAGTGTCCTTTATTTAGAATTTTTACTCATAATTGTCTCCGAAATTCTGGGTCAGGTAATTAGTTCTAACAAGGGTTATAGGTAATTAATTTTAACAAGGGTTACAGGTAATTAGACGTATCAACAGTCAAGGGTAATTATCTCCATTAATAGCTACGAGTAATCAAATCCATTAAGAACTACAGTTAATCACTATGATTAATAAACCTGTTCTTACTCGCTCTTTGAATACATTCCCATTAATCTGCATCTTCTTTCTTTCAAAATCTTGCATTCATCATCCTTCCTTCCTTCAATCCCCTTCCTTCTTTCCTTCATCTTTCGTGAGCGGTAACGAATACTTTCGTAAACTGTGTCATCTTTTTACATGCGTGTGTTTCCGTTTTCATCGTTTCCATCCCATCCATCTTCTCTGAATACTTACATCGTTTTTTAATATCCTTCACTTTAGTACTTTTCTCCTTTTTATTCCCTTTGTTTTTCTAGAATCCTTCCTTCTCGTCTTCTTTTTATCATTCCCTCCCGTTTTTTCAGTACACTTCCCCCTCGTTTTCTCCCTCTATATAACTGAAAATTCATCCTTCATCCCAATTTCTTATTATCAGTCCCATTTTTTCACTGTCATTTCCCCTCTTTTCATTTTTCCAGTTTTCTTACTATCATTCTATTACGTTTTCTTCTATTCATTCCTTCCCGTTTTTATAACATTCTACATATGTAACCTTCCCTCATTTTCTTCCCTTCTTTACGTAGTTTTTCCATCCTTCTTTCACTAGCTATCTTCAATCTGCTATCATTTCCTATGCCATTTCTTTCGTTTCTTTCAATCATTCTCTATATAAAACTATAATATAGATACTTTCCCCTTAATCTTTCACATACTAGTACGTAATTGCCACACATTTCCATGTGCCTTCTCGTAATTACCCCAAACCACCTCATAATCACCAACATATCTCCAACACACCTCCACACAGTTACACTTAATCTCCAACATCATCAACATACCTCCAACGGGAGTAAACAGAAGGTAAACAGAAGAAGAGTAAACACGTCACATTATGGACACAGACGGTGAGACACAGTGGACAAACTGGGACACAGATGCGTAGAAAGGTATACAGACATAGAGCAACAGACACTGTGTACAGACACAGACCAACAGACACTGTGTACAGACACAGACCAACAGACACTGTGTACAGACACAGACCAACAGACACTGTGTACAGACACAGACCAACACACACACTGTGTACAGACACAGACCAACACACACACTGTGTACAGACACAGACCAACACACACACTGTGTACAGACACAGACCAACACACACACTGTGTACAGACACAGACCAACACACACACTGTGTACAGACACAGACCAACACACACACTGTGTACAGACACAGACCAACACACACACTGTGTACAGACACAGACCAACACACACACTGTGTACAGACACAGACCAACACACACACTGTGTACAGACACAGACCAACACACACACTGTGTACAGACACAGACCAACACACACACTGTGTACAGACACAGACCAACACACACACTGTGTACAGACACAGACCAACACACACACTGTGTACAGACACAGACCAACACACACACTGTGTACAGACACAGACCAACACACACACTGTGTACAGACACAGACCAACACACACTGTGTACAGACACAGACCAACAGACGCTGTGTACAGACACAGACCAACAGACGCTGTGTACAGACACAGACCAACAGACGCTGTGTACAGACACAGACCAACAGACGCTGTGTACAGACACAGACCAACAGACGCTGTGTACAGACACAGACCAACAGACGCTGTGTACAGACACAGACCAACAGACGCTGTGTACAGACACAGAGCAACAGACGCTGTGTACAGACACAGAGCAACAGACGCTGTGTACAGACACGAGCAACAGACGCTGCGTACAGACACAGAGCAACAGACACTGCGTACAGACACAGACCAACACACACTGCGTACAGACACAGACCAACACACACTGCGTACAGACACAGACCAACACACACTGTGTACAGACACAGACCAACACACACTGTGTACAGACACAGACAGTTTGGTTCTATAAACACTTGAAGGAACATTAGGAAATTCATGGTCGTTCTAGTGGGGTTGAGGAGGTCAGGAGACCATACATTCCATATAACGACCACCCTCGTTAAACCATCCCTCCCCGCCTTCTCAGCACGACGGTACGACCCTTAGGTATAACGGCTCAACCCTCACGTCTGAACCTCAGTCGTCCTATTGTTGTGCCGAGGTCAAGGGTCGTAGGCTCAGGGGTCGTACCGACGTGCTAGACACTCACTGCCGTGCCCAAGGGGTCGTGCTGAAGGCTAGCGCTGTCGTTCTGAATGGTCGTACCGTCGTGCTCGAGGGTCGTACAGTTGTGCCCGATGGTCGTGCCGTCGTGCTCGAGGGTCGTACCGTCGTGCTCGAGGGTCGTACCGTCGTGCTCGAAGGGTCGTACCGTCGTGCTCGAGGGTCGGGGATAAAAGATAACACGAAAAAAGTTTCTATGACGACCCGTCCTATTCAGACTTCGAGCATTACGACCCAACTTATGCCTGACGATAGCATTCTTGCTGTGTCCCGCCCATCTGTGTCCCGCCCATCTGTGTCCCGCCCATCTGTGTCCCGCCCATCTGCATCCCGCCCATCTGCGCCCCGCCCATCTGTGTCCCGCCCATCTGCGTCCCGCCCATCCCTGTAGCCCTAATCTAAATAAACCTCTCCCGGACGACCAGTGTTTGAACGAGGTAAGTTAACATGGAGCACCACAAGGGTGGAAACTATACCCGGAACCACACCATCTTGGTCTTTACGACGAGGCCAGTCCCTCAAGACAGTTGTAACGGTACCGCTATATCGGGGTGGACGCTTAAAACGAAGTGGGCGTTATACACAGGTAATCGGTATAGCGGGAGTGGGGAGGGGAGGAGGGGGGTGTTTCCACACTACACACGGGGAGGGGTGGTGGGGGGCTGGCTGATCAACCCGATAAACTGCACTGTAAACAAACAAGCCAAAACAAACAAACTCGGCGTACGAACCCGTCGTAAACTGTGGTAATTACTTTGATGTACAATGTGCATTATGTCTGTAAACAGTCATTACCGTGATGTACGACAGTGTAAGGTGCTTGTCAACACACAACAACAGTAGTCCCATGATGAATAATTCTGCACGAGAGACAGTCATTCACTTTATACACATAACGAGATAACGATTATAATAACCAGGATATCGTAAAGGATTAAATAATCGTCTCGTTTAGTACCTTGAGCGCGGCGGTACGACCGCCTTGAATACGACGGTACGATGCTTGAGCACGACGGTACGAACGACCCTGGAGCACGACGGTACGACCCCTTGAGCACGACGGTAAGACCCCTGAGTACTGTGCGACCCTGGAGCACGACGGTACGACCCCTTGAGCACGACGGTAAAACCCCTGAGTACTGTGCGACCCTGGAGCACGACGGTACGACCCCTTGAGCACGACGATACGACCCCATAAGCACGACGGTGCGACCCTGGAGCACGACGGTACGACCCTGGAGCACGACGGTACGACCTCAAGGGTCGTACCGTCGTGCTCAGGGACTTATGATACAAGTACACGTCTCATCGAAGCTTCGAAAATCCACAGCTTTCATTCGAACTTGATCACAACTCTCAAACTATCCAATCCGTATGTGCCTCGGCAGCCTGACGCACGTTTTCTATAACACGTCTTCCCCCAGAGGCAGACGGCCTGACGTACGTTTTCTATAACACGTCTTCCCCCACGAACTAATCTTGTCTCATTTTTTTTTTTTTCAACTTACCATTCATTATCGCTCCATTCCACTATATATGACCTTTGGATCACATTATTTCCAATTGAAGTCATCCTGAACTTCTTTCATCTTAACTCACTTATACATTTAGCATGTTTAATTTTTTTTCTACTAAATACCACGGGATGAAACCACTATCTGCGTTTAGAAACTCTGCGACACACCGTTTTCTTTGGGGACTCTGTTCTATGTCTGTTCCACCACATCAATATTCCACCACATCAACAGACCAATTTTCTATCTCTAATTTCTGAACATTATCACCAGCGAGCGTTTTTATTTCAGTTAGTTCCTCTTGCAGTCTGTCCATTCTTGGTCCACAATCTTATAGCTTACGTTTTCTATCAGAGTCTCCTATCCGTCAATGCCATTCTCATTTTCTATAACGCAATCCCTCCTTCCTACGAGTGTGTGTGTGTGTGTGTGATATTCCCATTTTCTATCTCGTCTCCCCTTGACGTCATCCTGTGTTGGTACCTGACGAAGACACATGGCGCTGGCTGGCGGTCTCGCGTTCTCTCCCTCGGCGAGACCTCCTTTGGGAAGAGACCTCCCCCCCGCCCCCCGCTGGCCTCGACGGGTGGCACCACGAGACCAGAATGACCACGGGGGGGGGGGGGGGGGGGGGGGGGGCTTAAATAATGCCACACAGAAGACCATAGAAGAGGCAGTTAAAAAAAAAAAGACGTTTTTACCAACAAAGCCGATTCACATGGACGTCACCCATTCGCATGGCCGTCCGCTGACGTCACCGATTCGCATGACCGTCCGCTGACGTCACAGATTCAATGACTGGCCAACGAGGCTGTTTACCAGCTCGTGTTAACGGGTCTCGCCTGGCTGCCAGCCCAACACTGACTGAACGGCAGCCATCGCTGGGACATCCCCCTCCCTCCCTCCACTCCCTCCCTCCCTCCCACCATCAGGGAGGGAGGGAGGGAGGGAGGGCTTTCCCGGGAGGGGGTATACCCTTTCCCCTCTCCCTCCCTCCCCCTGTCCCGGCCACGGCTTACACTTCACACACACACACACACACACACACAGTCACTACGACGAGAGAGAGAGAGAGAGAGAGAGAGAGAGAGGACTCTCTCACAACACATCACTCTCCCCAGACGGTCACACTCGCACATCACTACACCTCACAACCTGTGGCTCCCGTACGGTGGACGTGGCAGACTTCCTACGCGCTGCGGGAGCCCTACAGAAGACATCATGGCCATCCTGGGCAATGAGGTGATGAAGCAGGGCAATTCATCGGCTGAATAAAACGAAGAAAAATGACAAAAACAAGGACACTGGGGCAAATGTAACACCGCAGCAAAATGACAGCTAGTCTAAGCTAGGTTAAGCTGGGTTAGGTTAGGTTAGGTTAGGTTAGGTTATCTTAGGATAGGCTAAGTTAGGTTAGGTAAGGTTGTTATGTTAGGTTAGGTTAAGTTATGTTAGGTTCCATCTGGCGCCAAGTTCAATCAGGCGTCTTAACGTACTCGGGCGGAGGGAGGCGGGCGGGCGTGTGTGCCTGCCATCGAGAGCCACAGGAACTCCCAAGCACAAGCCAGTGTCGCGCCGTCAGCAGCCCACAGCCCCCGGCCTCCTCCCGACCGTCTGCCCTCATGACGACGGGGATGAGGCGATCGTGGTGGTGTGGTCGTCTCAAACGCCCCCGACAAGCTGGTGTCCCCCCTACACACACACACACACCTCGGCCGGACACCGACTGGTACAGAAACCACGGGGGGAGGGAGGGAGGGGGGGGTTTCGGACGCGTTTGAAGCTTCGGAACACCGACTATCTGAAGCACCGGGAGGGTGGGTGGGTTCACTCGAACGCCAGACGCCAGGGCTCCATTTTCGCGTCTGAAACGGAGGAGGCGGAAGCCTGGCGGGCAACAACTGAAGCCCTACATGCGCAAGACAACCAAAATCTCCACCGTAATCCTTTCTTCATGGCTTATCTGAAGCACAAGGACGCGCGCGCACGAACCAACGGGAAATTCAATAAAAACAGTTTCAATTTGAGTGATCTCTCTCACACACATACGTATACAGGAGGGATCGAACCCTACGATTCAAATCGACCCAAATGACCAACTGCTCCTGTCCAGATGTCGACACCCGCGCAAGGAACACAGACGCAACGAAACAAGAGGAAACCAGAGCGACTGGAACATCTCTCTCTCTCTCTCTCTCTCTCTCTCTCTCTCTCTCTCTCTCTCTCTCTCTCTCTCTCGTGAGGGAATCCACCATCTTCCTATCTCTCACCACTCACAAACCCGTCCATTGGCAACGTCGCCGAAGCATGTCTTCCGATTCCAACATAACCCCCTCCCTCCCTCTCCCCCAGAAGCAAAGCACCTCTGGAGCGAGACTGCGATAATACAAGAGGGGTAGCGTTTCCAGCCGGCCTCCCCCCCTACCCACACCCCTCCCCTTGCGAGACGCCTCTTACGACAAGTCTGGAGATACGTGGGGGTCGTATTCTCAACATCGTACCGACCACTACGTGTCAACTTGAGCAGCTCGGGCTGGCTTGATCATTACCTCGTCCTGCCTGTGTCTGCTGGCCCACCCTCTCGCAATACCTCCCACATCAGGTCATTACTCATAACGACGCGGCCCCTGGCTGCGCTGCCGTCAGCAGCCGACAGTTACCCGCTCTCCCGTGTCTCTCAGGGGGCGGCGGGCGGTGCCCCTGCAGGTCCCCAGGGAGCGAGCACAAGGGCGAAAGAAAAGGAAAAATTGGATTAGTTTACCATTCAATTTACTGGGCGCGCGAGCGAAAGAAATCGGTGGCTGTAGTGAAGATGGGACCCGGGAAGAGAAAATGTAAATTTCCAGGAAATTCTTGAAATTTGGTTGGGCCTGGAATGGTGGGAATCTTGGCAGGGCCTGGAATGGTGGGAATATCGGCCAGAGCCTGGAATGGTGGGAATATCGGCTGGACCTGGAATGCTGGGAATATCAGCTGGGGCCTGGAACGATGGGAATCTTGGCCGGACCTGGAATGGTGGGAATATCGGCTAGGGTCTGGAATAGTGGAAGTATCGGTGGAGTATGGAATAGGGAAATATCGGCTGGGGCCTGGAGTAGGAGAATATCGGCTGGGGCCTGGAATAGTGGGAATATCGGTGGGGCCTGGAATGGTAGGAATCTTAGTCGAGTCTGGAACAATGGGAATCTTGGCTGGTCAAGGAATGGCTGGGACTGGCCTCACCTGACCAGACAAGACTAATTAGCCCAGAGAGGTAATCAGTACCACAGGTGATACAGGTGGGGGTTTGTGTGGCAATGGGTGCAGGTGGGTGCAGATGGGCACACGTCAGTCTGAGAGTGGGTGCAGGTGGCCGTAAGTCAGTGTGAGAGTGGGCCATTCTACGTCAACCAATAAACATCCCATCCAAGTCTCGCACCTATTTCGTTCCAGTCTCGCCCCTATCTCGCTAGGGCCTGGCCACAGCCTGGTCTTCGTCTCATCATTATCTGGCCATCACGTGGCCACCATCACAATGTGTACTGCCATGACACACAACCCCCATGACCCCCACAATCTGGCTCACCCGTTACCATCGCCTCACCCACACTCGCTCGGGGCCCCTGGCTGGCCATTGCCCAGGCGTCCCAGTGTGTGTCCGTGGCGTCCCTTTTTCTCCGTTGGTCCCTCTGTCCTCAGTAGTCTGCCCATGTCGTCCTTAGCACGACGACTGAGGTCGTACTCACGGGGTTAAGCCGTTGTATTTCAAGGGGTTAAAAGTCGTCGCACTCAAGGTACAACGAGGCCACACAACCACCACCCACTACTATAGATGGAGTGGGGATAGTAGAGCGGAAGGATCCTTCCCCCCACCCACACCACAATAGATGGGGGCAGGATAGCACAGCAGAAGGCTCCTTCCCCACCCACCACTATAGATGGGGACAGGATAGCACAGCAGAAGGTTTCTTCACCACCCATCACTATAGATGGGGGCAGGATAGCACAGCAGAAGGCTCCTTCCCCACCCAGTTGGCGACGGACAGCAAAGCGTCCACGGACCTCAAGACATTTTAATCCAGTTTAAAAGTCAGCCTATTTATGGTGTGTCGGTAGGAAGCCCCTGCGCCTCTGAACTATGGTCTTTGGTTTCCAGTTACATGTTCCCTACGTCTCCATGTGAAGCCCCTCAGAACTAAGCTGTTAGTCCTATGTTTCTACCAGGAGAATCCCAGTGAAATGTCCCTGTCCACTCGCACACTTGTGCAAACACCTTTTTTTCCCCCTCTCTCTCTGAACCAGGTTATCACGTTTCCCGATCTATATCAATTCAGGAACCTTTTTTTTGAGTCCATAACGTTTCAAATGGGAGTCGGAGCGAATAATGATAAAGCAGGGGGGGGGGGGGGGTAAACAAGGAGTAGATGGCAGAGGTGAGAAATACGGGCGAGAAATACGCGAGGGGGGAATACAATGGTACACTGGGAGTTGTGGCGGCCCGGACAGCTGGTGTCATGTCAGAGTCAACGCGTTGTGGACGTGTTGCTCCAGCCATGAGGGGACGTAACGCTGGCTGGGATTGGCTGAAAGCCACTCCCCTCCCTCATACGTCCTGGGGTCCGTCACTGGAGGCTGTGGTGTGCAGTCAAGAGCGAGAGAGGTTTGGCCAGGAAGTATAAGGTGAAAGGTCGGGATATACATATAAATACATACCTATAATCTGACCTTTGACCTTTTACTCGGTGGCTTACATGAACCCCTTGAGCACGAGGGCACGCCGACCCTTGAGCACGCAGGCCAAGCCTCCGACCTTCGACGTCACCCTTAAAGTACGAGTCATTTCCGCCATCAATTATTCACCCACGCTTCGCTCAGCTTCTGTACTATCCCCAGAGGAGATGTTTCAAAGGGATAACAGACCGACGCAGCTTTCAAATGTCATTCGAGTTGAAGGGTGACGTACAGAGAGGAAGTCTGCCCTCAACCCAGACACACCGACCAAGAAGACACCAGGCAGGCCATCCCAACACTCTCCAGGCCGGACGCCAGATCTGGCACAAGACAGACGGCCCAGAGTCCAGACTAACCCAATGTCATACACAGTTCAGCCCACGCTAGGCACGAGATCTAGTCCAGGACGGTCCAGCAGAGTCCCACAGTCCAGTCCAAGACAGTTCATGAGAGTTCCAGAATCCAGTCCAAGACATTCCAGGAGTCCAGGATCTAATTCAAGACATTCCAGAAGTCCGGAATCCATTCCAGGACAGTTTATGAGATCCAGAATCCAGTCCAGGAGAATACAAGAGTCCAGAAGCCACTGTAGGGCCGTCCAGGGGGTCCAGAATCCAGTCCAGGAGGTCCAGAATCCAGTCTATGGCACGTACCAACAGGTGGGGTTGGGTGGGGACTGGGTCGGCACGACACTAACCACACGTCTCGTAGTGGTCCAACTTTCCAGCCCAGTGATGGGTTTTCCAGATCCCATGTGGGAAAGCTACGGCTTGCCCCCCCTTCCATCCCCAGCAGCAGCTTATCTGGCCACTAAAGCTGGCCTGAAAGCTTAGATTCTACGAGAGCGTATGGCAATGTGAACATTAAGCTTAAGCTGCGGCTTAGGAGAGCTGTAGCGTTGCAGAATGATGAAGCATCTTGGAATGTAAAGAAAAAAACAAACGTAGAATGAAGAGGAAATGAACAGATTGTGTCTGGCTGAAATACCTCAAAATCATGACGTGCATGTATATATATATATATATATATATATATATATATATATATATATATATATATATATATATATATATATATATATATATATTGCAAGCATGTGTTGGTAATGTAATACAAACCGTTATGTACACCTTGTGGCACTTCCCTCCTAAGGTTGATAACATTTACAAAAGGAAATGTTAACTCGTAATTGTGGTCACATGTGATAATAAGGAATGATAAATAGAGATGAAGAACGTGAGAGTAAAGTTCGTGTTTCCCCTCTGCTCAGTCACTGTTCATGTGCACACACAAGAAGGCGTCACTGGAAATATATCTTACTCTGTTTTATCTTTTTTTTCGAAGTTCTGTTTAATCAGCCGTTGTGAAGAGCATTCTCTCTCTCTCTCTCTCTCTCTCTCTCTCTCTCTCTCTCTCTCTCTCTCTCTCTCTCTCTCTCTCTCTCTCTCTCGGAGGGTGGAGGGGGAGGGAAGCAAGAGACGGAAGTAAGGGAAGTACAGAGGGGGAAGGAAGGGGGTGGGCATGGGGGGGTTAAGGAGGTAGTGGGTTTGAAGATTTGGATTTGGATTTTGTGGGTTCGCTGTACCGTATTTTTTTTTTTTCGATTTTGTGGATTTGTGTGTGTGTGTGTGTGTGTGTGTGTGTGTGTGTGTGTGTGTGTGTGTGTGTGTGTGTGTGTGTGGCCTCTATACATTTTCTTTCATGGTGCTGGCTGGATGAGGCGCCGTTTCAAGAAATCCGCGCTACTGGCGAGGTGTCGGGATATATGTTGGCTGGAGGGTGACTTGCATGGGGGGTATGTGCCGACTGGAGGGTGACTTGCATGGGGGGTATATGTTGACTGGAGGGTGACTTGCATGGGGGGTATGTGCTGACTGGAGGGTGACTTGCGTGGGGGGTATATGTTGGCTGGAGGGAGACTTGCATGGGGGGTATATGTTGGCTGGAGGGAGACTTGCATGGGGGGTATGTGCCGACTGGAGGGAGACTTGCATGGGGGGTATATGTTGACTGGAGGGTGACTTGCGTGGGGGGTATATGTTGACTGGAGGGTGACTTGCGTTGGGGGGGGGGGGGGTGTGAAGGCCGGCTTACCTACCTGTACCTCCCGCTGGCTCCTGCTGCCTGGAACGAGGCTGGAAAAACACAAGAGGAGAGGAGGGTGTACAGAGGTGAGGGCTAGAGGGTCGCTGACCCTATACCCTGCATCCAGGAGAGTATTAAGGGATGAGGGTGATCAGGGCCATAAAGCCGTCCCTCACCTTCCTGACACACACACACACACACACACACACAGGGCCGCTGGACACAACACACCCTGCCAGGAAATCGAGCTCAGTGGAGAGAATAACAGAGAGAGAGAGAGAGAGAGAGAGAGAGAGAGAGAGAGAGAGAGAGAGAGAGAGAGAGAGAGAGAGAGAGAGAGAGAGAGAGAGAATCAATGAAAACTGGGCGAAATTTCTTGGTATTTCCAGACAACGAAGGAAGAGCTTGGGGGGGGGGGGGGGGGGGGGGGGGAAGACACTCGCTCTAAGGCATCCGGGAGCCCGGGGACCTTCGTAATGGCAGGGGATCGAACCGGTGTACCGTAGTTCAAAGGGATAGGAGGGAGGGAAGGGGTTGCCTGCCTCCCTCCGTACCGTCCGACATGTGGAGTGAATTCAGCCCAAAGTGCGATTCAGCTGTTCATCTTATATCTGAAGAGTGATTTATTTCTTCACTTCCCTCCATCACTCTCAACCCGCATCATTCCCTCTTCCACCATCCCTCTTTCCCTCACCTCGTATTTATTCCTCCATCCCTCTTTCCCTCTATCCTTCACCTCGTATTTTCTCTCCATCATCATCTTCTCCATCCTCCTCTTTCTCTCCATCAACCATCATCCTCCGCAACCTCTCTCTCCTCTCCCTCCATCGTTCCCTCTCCCTCACGGCTCCCTTCCCTGTGGACATTCCATTCCTTTCCACACCCCTGACCCTCCAAACTAACGTCCTCTTTCCCATCCAGTGACCACACCCCACACCCACTCTTCCCCACAAGCCACCAGTACCAATGCCAGGGCCCCCTCACGGGCGGGCGTAACCAGACCCTCCCTCCTCCAAACCATCCATTAAACCGACGAAAGACCAACCCACACGGCGACTCAGCAGTGCACCTACATGCTAAACACCACACCGGTCACCGAGGATCGAATCCCCTCACCTTACGAGTCGACGCGAGACGATGGGGGAAGGGGGGAAGGTGGATACGACCATTTCCCTCCCGTCGACTGACCACGTCCGCCCACTTCCGTCCGCCGGGAGATTCGCGCTAGCGTAAACGGTCTGATCCTCATGACCAGCGAAGCTGGACCTCCCGTGCGTCCGCTTTAGCCACGGGTGGTTAAGGAGAGATTCGAAGCAGCGTAGCTTGATAACTGGATATCGTCGTATTGACGTCCTGCTATCGCACTACGGACTTTCCATCGTACCAAAGACTTGCTGTCGTATTAATGACTTGCTATCGTACCAAAGACTTAATATCCTATCGGGCGAGGTTGAGACATGACAACCTATTATCGTACAACCGCCAGGTTATCGTCGCCGACCTGCTATCGTACCAACGATAACCAGCCGACGATACTCTCCACCTCGACCAGACTACACACACACACACACACACACACACACACACTTCTCAGGACGCAAAGATATCTGGCCAAGTCACTACAGCTGGACGCGGACCCGCTGCCCTTACATAGCCAGCAGTGTGGACCAGCTGGGTGACACAGAGCGTAGCCAGCCTGCAGTGTGGCACAGCTGGGCGACACAGATGACACAGACTAGGGGGGGGGGGAGGACTATACCCTAACTCCTGTAAGGCACTCATTCACGACCATAGCTACACACGAAGCATGGACCGGGGATGCGAAGCCGTGTACTCACAGTGTGTTGTCATGGTCGTGCTCTGCCCTCCGTCTCGCTCGGTGGCTGGACTTACCTGAGGGAAGGTGAAAGATGAATTAATTAAGAAAAGTGATCGCATCATTCATCAAACGTCTTACAAGGAACAAATTAAAAGCAATTTCATCACAGGATAACTATATATACACCTATCTATATCTATACCTATCTATCTATTGATCTACATATTACATCATTATGAGAAGCTTATGTGGCCACATGACACTCGGAAAAGTGTGGCTGTACACACGCAAGCTCATCATGTCTTGTCACATTACATCACGTTACGTAACAGCACGTGACATTAAGTAACACCGCATCACATCAAGTAACACCACATCACATCAAGTAACACCACATCACATCAAGTAACACCACATCACATCAAGTAACACCACATTACATCAAGTAACACACATCACATCAAGTAACACCACATCACATCAAGTAACACACATCACATCAAGTAACACACCACATTACATCAAGTAACACACATCACATCAAGTAACACCACATCACATCAAGTAACACCACATTACATCAAGTAACACACATCACATCAAGTAACACCACATCAATCAAGATAACACCACATTACATAAGTAACACACACATT
Organism: Panulirus ornatus; assembly: GCF_036320965.1. Taxonomy (NCBI): domain Eukaryota; kingdom Metazoa; phylum Arthropoda; class Malacostraca; order Decapoda; family Palinuridae; genus Panulirus; species Panulirus ornatus. The sequence goes on along the minus strand of NC_092225.1, from coordinate 29,605,321 downwards.
CACATCAAGTAACACCACATCACATCAAGTAACACCAGCATCACATCAAGTAACACCCATCACATCAAGTAACACCACATTACATCAAGTAACACACATCACATCAAGTAACACCACATCACATCAAGTTAACACCCATCACATCAAGTAACACCACATCACATCAAGTAACACACATTACATCAAGTAAACACACATCACATCAAGTAACACCAATCACATCAAGTAACACACATCATACATCAAGTAACACACCACATTACATCAAGTACACACATCACATCAAGTAACACCACATCACATCAAGTAACACCCACATCACATCAAGTAACACACATCACATCAAGTAAACACACCATTACATCAAGTAACACCACATCACATCAAGTAACACCACATTACATCAGTACACACATCACATCAAGTAACACCACATCACATCAAGTAACACCACATCACATCAAGTAACACACATCCCAAGTAACACACCACATTACATCAAGTAACAACACAATCACATCAAGTAACACCACATCACATCAAGGTAACACACATCACATCAAGTAACACACATCACATCAAGTAACACCACCCACATTACATCAAGTAAACACCACATCACATCAAGTAACACCACATTACATCAGTAACACACCATCAATCAAGTAACACACATCACATCAAGTAACACCACATTACATCAAGTAACACCACATTACATCAAGTAACACACATCACATCAAGTTAACACCACATCACATCAAGTAACACCACATTACATCAAGTAACACAATCACATCAAGTAACACCACATTATCAGTAAGTAACACCACATCACATCAAGTAACACACATCACATCAAGTAACACCACATTACATCAAGTAACACCACATCACATCAAGTAACACACATTACATCAAGTAAACTCACATCACATCAAGTAAACACCACATTACATCAAGTAACACCACATCACATCAAGTAACACATCACATCAAGTAACACCACATTACATCAAGTAACACCACATTACATCAAGTAACACCACTTACATCATGTAAACACACATCACTATCAAGTAACACCACATTACATCAAGTAACACCACAATCACATCAAGTAACACACATCACATCAAGTAACACCACATTACATCAAGTAACACCACATTACATCAAGTAACACCACATTACATCAAGTAACACACATCACATCAAGTAACACCACATTACATCAAGTAACACCACATTACATCAAGTAACACACATCACATCAAGTAACACCACATTACATCAAGTAACACCACATTACATCAAGTAACACACATCACATCAAGTAACACCACATCACATCAAGTAACACCACATTACATCAAGTAACACACATCACATCAAGTAACACACCACATTACATCAAGTAACACCACATCACATCAAGTAACACCACATCACATCAAGTAACACCACATCACAATCAAGTAACACACATCACATCAAGTAACACACATCACATCAAGTAACACACCACATTACATCAAGTAACACACATCACATCAAGTAACACCACATCACATCAAGTAACACCACATCACATCAAGTAACACACATCACATCAAGTAACACACCACATTACATCAAGTAACACCACATCACATCAAGTAACACCACATTACATCAAGTAACACACATCACATCAAGTAACACCACATCACATCAAGTAACACCACATTACATCAAGTAACACCACATTACATCAAGTAACACACATCACATCAAGTAACACCACATCACATCAAGTAACACCACATTACATCAAGTAACACACATCACATCAAGTAACACCACATTACATCAAGTAACACCACATCACATCAAGTAACACACATCACATCAAGTAACACCACATTACATCAAGTAACACCACATCACATCAAGTAACACCACATTACATCAAGTAACACACATCACATCAAGTAACACACATCACATCAAGTAACACCACATCACATCAAGTAACACCACATTACATCAAGTAACACACATCACATCAAGTAACACCACATCACATCAAGTAACACCACATTACATCAAGTAACACACATCACATCAAGTAACACCACATCACATCAAGTAACACCACATTACATCAAGTAACACACATCACATCAAGTAACACACATCACATCAAGTAACACACATCACATCAAGTAACACACATCACATCAAGTAACACCACATCACATCAAGTAACACACATCACATCAAGTAACACCACATTACATCAAGTAACACCACATCACATCAAGTAACACCACATTACATCAAGTAACACACATCACATCAAGTAACACACATCACATCAAGTAACACCACATTACATCAAGTAACACCACATCACATCAAGTAACACCACATTACATCAAGTAACACCACATTACACCTAGTAACAGTAACTTGGAACACCATATTGCACGCATCTCATTAGTCGTTCAGTGTTCAACATCCACCAATCACACCGAGTCATCAGACACACATTAGCTAATCATCGTTAAGACTATACAAACCATCCAATCTTGCCTAACCACGTTAGGGACATGACTTGTGGTGATTACCTTAAAAAAACACAATGATAAAAAAGAAAATAAAATAAACCTGAAAGAAATGAAATGGTGAACCCCTTGAACCTGGCAGGTGTTTATCTACGACCAGCGGGACAAGTTAAGTCTCCAAGTGTATTCATAAGTTACCCTTATCTTGAGTGGCGGCCGCTCAACACTTCAACCAGGAAATGGCCTCATCACGGGGCAACCTTTGATCACCTCGGACTGCCGCCACCTGGCCCCCAGATGGTATCGTTTGGGGGGTGAGGGGAAGAGGGGGGGTTGAACGGCCGGAGAGCTACGGGGGAGCGGGGGGGGGGGGGGTGTCAGCTAGGGGCTAGGAGGAGGAGGAGGGTGTCAGCCAGCTAGGGGGGGCCGTCAGCCGAACGTGCACCCCCCCCACACATGCGGGCTGACACACGTGTTGCCTCGTGTTGCAACCTCCAGCGTGTTACTTGCTCCGTGCGCTCCTCGCCTCTCTCGCGTGCTAATTGTGTTACCTGTGCTGCTAGTGTTAACCTGTGCTCCGTACAATGACCAATTCCCCCCACTCTTCAGACCACACAACACCGCGTACAAACCACGACAGTACCGAACCATGGCTAAATAATGCGGGCAACATGTTCTCACTTCGTAGCACACTCGCCTAAAGCAAGCCAGCGGGGCTAGGTTAGGGATCGCGTACGATACACAGGAAGATAACAGAGCCAACCAGTGCTAGGCCAGGCCAGGTCACGATACACAGGAAGATAACAGAGCCAACCAGTGCTAGGCCAGGCCAGGTCACGACACACAGGAAGATAACAGAGCCAACCAGTGCTAGGCCAGGCCAGGTCACGATACACAGGAAGATAACAGAGCCAACCAGTGCTAGGCCAGGCCAGGTCACGACACACAGGAAGATAACAGAGCCAACCAGTGCTAGGCCAGGCCAGGTCACGACACACAGGAAGATAACAGAGCCAACCAGTGCTAGGCCAGGCCAGGTCACGACACACAGGAAGATAACAGAGCCAACCAGTGCTAGGCCAGGCCAGGTAAAGGCTCACGTTAAGACACAAAGTGAGCAACACTGAGCCGAGCGAGGAAGACGACGAGGATTACGTAACGATGAAGATACACGACACCGCGTCACATCAAAGTAACAATTGCACCTTGTGACGGTGACGTCTTCCCCCCCCCCCCCCCCCCCCCCCCAAGGCTGAAACCCTTGTGAACACAGCCGAGTCTATACTGGAACTGTGAGCGCGAGATTAAGAAGTGAATTGGTATAAGTGCAAAAGCCGCCTCCCTCCTGAACCAAGCAGGCATCGAGCTACTTAAAGATTACTTACGGTGTTAAGTTCTGTGTTGTGTCCACACGGGGCGACACATGCAACAGTGGGATAAGCTGTCTCTCTCTCTCTCTCTCTCTCTCTCTCTCTCTCTCTCTCTCTCTCTCCACACACACACATATATATATATATATTTATATATATATATATTTTTTTTTTAAACTATTCGCCATTTCCCGCGTTAGTGAGGTAGCGTTAGGAACAGAGAACTGGGCCTTTAAGGGAATATCCTCACCTGGCTCCTTCTCTGTTCCTTCTTTTGGAAAATTAAAAAAAGAAAAAAAAATAATGAGAGGGGAGGATTTCCAGCCTCCCGCTCCCTTCCCTTTTAGTCGCCTTCTACGACACGCAGGGAATACGTGGGAAGTATTCTTTCTCCCCTATCCCCAGGGATAATATATATATATATATATATATATATATATATATATATATATATATATATATATATAGGTTACTCCCACAACCCTTTTCATGTTATTTTTAAGCCTGTATTCAATAATTTTTTTGCCTCACTACGCGCCTGTATTGTAGCGAATTCCTTTACACCTACTCTTCAAACAAAATCTAATAATGTATGATATACAAGTTGCTAAAACTTATATACAAGTCAACAGAAGAGTCTACCTTCAAATCGTCTGATTCATAGAAAATGGAAGTGGAATGGACGAGAGAGAGTGGGAAGCGAGCGCTGCCGAACTGCCTGTGAAGAGTCAAATGTAGCGATCACGCTCTCTCCACCGGCTCCAGTACCATCATAAAGGTCGTACTAACACGTTAATCACTCAGTTTATCATCATAAAGGACGTACTAACACGTTAATCACTCAGCTAATCACTTCGCGATACTTAACTGAACGTGATGCATGTTGAAAGCATAGGTAAGAGGAGGAAGATCCACAAACACACACACACACACACCCCCACACACACAAAATACCATGAATCGAAGGTGTGCGTGTGAATGTATGTATGTATGACTATATATGTGAACTATACGGGGGTTTTACACACATGGGGTAGTGGGTTCCATCTTGTGAAACTGTCCCATAATAAACATTTGAAAGTACTTGACGTAGTCACATTGACAACCGCATAACTCAAGTCTTGTTCCCCTTCCTCCGCTCCTCTTATTATTCGGTCAAATCAATTCTTTACATCTCTGTATAACAAGATTTATTTACTTAAGTTTAATGTTACGATTCATTACTGTTGTATCCTTGCGTCTTTCCAAGATCTGTTCACTGTTCATACTTTCAAACAAGCTTATGAATTGAAAGACTATGATCAGGTCACCCTTGACTCCTCATTCTTCCACGGCGGACGTGTCTCAAGCCTCCAGTCTTTCCCTGTACCTCAACCCGTCTTCACTCCGGCACCATCTTTGTTCTCCCTCCTCTGGACCTTCTCTATCATCTCTTCGCGCTTCTTATACGCCGATGACGGAAACCTGAGACGCACACACTGTGTGTGGCTCTGGCCCACTGTGGTATGTGAACAGCAGCTGGCTTGCTGAACATTCCCTCATACATATATGATGCTCTCTCTCTCTCTCTCTCTCTCTCTCTCTCTCTCTCTCTCTCTCTCTCTCTCTCCCCGCCGCCCGGCCCACCCCACACCCTGGGACCCAGGCGATGAGTGCATATAAACAACGCATGATTTTTTATCACAGAAACCCCCTCCGCCATCTTGCCTGACCGTCCCATCATAAATAGATCTTGTCATACCAACCCAAACACCGCCCTTGCTTGCCCCCTTGCTTGCCCCTGTGCTTGCTCCCTATGCTTGCCCCCTGTGCTTGCCCCCTATGCTTGCCCCTGTGCTTGCTCTAGTGATACGTATGACTCCATGCCTCCCATAGGGGGAGATGGCCGCTCTAAACAAATATCCCAGCGATGAGAGAGTCTCGGGGGAGACATCCCATGTGTAAATTAAATTCTCCGTAAATACTGAGACCCGGAAAGCTTATTAACTCCATGTAAAACAAACAAAGTGTTTGTTGAACTTACATCATCATCATCAGAGACGCCATATCTTAAACAATCTACATAGTCAAAGACAGCGCAGTCTCCCATGACTGACTCTCTCTCTCTCTCTCTCTCTCTCTCTCGCACAGTCATCACAGACTCCAAATTTACCCTAATCTAACATCAAGGTAATTAAACTCACGCTAATGTGAACACCTTCGTAACATATGCGATCAGGTTCAACAAGGATCTGGCTATGAGTGCTACACGACACAGTGTTCGATGTTTAACGTGATCAACAATGACGAGGACTGAATTTAACATTATCATGAATGATGCACGCGGTTAATTCACCGTGTGTGATACAATCTAACACTACTGCTTCGTGTTTTGTACATGATGCAAGAAAGGTGGTCCCCTCGGTATGATGACCAGGGTCAGGTCAAAGGCCAGCGCCCAGGATTCGAACCCGGGCGGGGCCCGTGTGTGAATCATGGTCAGCGACGCCAATTTCCCTCCAGGGAAAATTTCTATGATAAGAGTCCTGGTGTTGCTCACTGTCTTTCTTCAAGTCTCCTTCAGCCTAAAGCTGTGTGTGTGTGTGTGTGTGTGTGTGTGTGTGTGTGTGCGCGCGCGCGCGCTACGTCCAGCAGCAGGGAACCGTAGACTCCTTTAGCGTAACCTCCGGTAACACCATGAACTACCCCCACCGCCAGTGAATATGTTCACCGGCGCCGCTGAACCACCGAGACGAAACTGTACACATAAGGGCTAATTGACAGGGTCACCGCGGTAGTCCGGGCCCATCCGGTGTGTGGCAGACTATACAAACCGGATATATGTTCGAGCAGGTGGGAGAGGAGGTGGCTACCAGGTCAGGCAAACATATATAAAGGATACTGTCTGTCGGCAATATAAAGCCTACTGTCCGTCGGCAATATAAAAGCTACTATCCGTCGGCAATATAAAAGCTACTATCCGTCGGCAATATAAAAGCTACTGTCCGTCGGCAATAAAAAAGCTACTGTCCGTCGGCAATATAAAAGCTACTGTCCGTCGGCAATATAAAAGCTACTGTCCGTCGGCAATATTTACTATCGTTAAATTCGAAATCATAAACGAGATAGAATGAACTGGAGCTATGTGGTGTACAGGGAGCGACGTGCTGTCAATGAACTGAACCAGGGAATGTGAAGCACTCGGGACACAGCCCTGGTTATGTATACGGGGCTGTGGATTCGTGCATGACACACGATACCTAGGAAATGGATGGTAAGCGAATGAGAACTCATCTTTGTCTGTTCCTGGCGCTCCCTCTCTAACGCGGAAAACGGCGAAGTATCAAAAAAATCTATAAATCCCAACAATGGATATATATAAAGTTAAATTTTCATGATCTTAAACCAGTATTAACACAACAAAAATCGTACGACGCTTATTTTCGAGTTTCCCATAAAATCTAAACGCCATTTTTACGCAAAGTAAAATGAATGTGTTCTGTCACCTCACCTGATTTTCCTGTTGGCGTAATGGCGTAAGCGCGTCAGAGAGAGAGAGAGAGAGAGAGGAGAGAGAGAGAGAGAGAGAGAGAACAACTCAATGAAATATGTCAGGAATTCCTTCCCAACCCGTGTCAGTCGTGCACGACCTTACCTTCCCATCACCTGTCGACGACGCTCTGTTACAACGAACTTCGGAGAATGCGTACTAGTGTACAGCGAACCGTGCACGTTCGGCACCAGTGCGTTGTACGCTCCAGGTCGTGGGTACGTTATGGCTGAGGAACGAAATGATTCTGTTGCTTTCAGGGACAAGTTGGCCACCCCCTTCCCCACCTTCCCTTTCGACCTGCCTTCTGATTGGTTCCAGTCAAGGAATGGTCAGGCCGCTCGTCCAATCACTCGAAAGAAACTATACAACCAATTAACCATTTTACTGCCATACGCGGGATCATTTTTTTAACCCGTTATCATCTTTACTGTAATTATATGCGACAAAGTCAACTCACAAATACTTTAAAAGTGAGCGTGTATGCGTCAATCAAAATACAGTCTGTCATTATATTCGTCCGGGGACGTGCAAAACGCATATTATAACGACATTACCATATGACACTTAGCAACGTTCAGCCCTTACTGCACCCTGAGTGTTGCCAGATGATGGCTGTTACAATTATCGACAGAAACTTAGTTTTTTCCTAATTCTATCAAAGGATAATGGGTTCTGTCAAAGTCATCTGTACTTTCATTCAACTGGACGACTGTAGCTGGGGGCAAAATGTGAGGTACACTGGCTTGTAGAACATGTTGAGCTGCCGGGTGTCGCCACTTTCCCAGTGAATAAACACAGTCTTAATGAAACGGGTTCAAATTCAAGCGAAGTTACGGGAAAATAATTTCTTGACGTAATTGATCCTATCAGATGTTATGATTCATATGACGCACACTCACATGAGACGAGAACCCATGAGTGCAACACTCCCTTCTCGTCAGAAACAATTACACACACACACACACACACACCTGGCCTGGGTTAACGGGTGTGTGCGAGTGGGTGTTTACCATGTACATGTTTTGGGGAGAGAGAGTTACACTTGTGTTTCCTTGTCTTCTAACTTTGTGTGTGTGTGTGCATGTGGACGCCATGTTCGCCTTAGCGAGGTTGCATCAGGAGCAGACGACGATCCTCTCTTGGCTCCTCCTGTTCCACGTCAAAAAAAAATATATATATAATACAGGAAGGGAGGCCTTCCAGCATCCTGCTCCCCGCCCATCTAAATCGCCCAATAGAACACTCAGGAGGTACGTGAACAGTCTTCTTACTCCCCTCTCCCCCAGGGATATATATGTATACAAACACACAAAATCATACATAAAAACACATGCCCGCTAGACGGCAACACTGCTTGAGTTGCCATACAGGAAAATACATTGTTAATATCAGACTCCCCCGACTCATCACAGGCCCTTTGTACTCATCCATACGCGTACCCAGGCAACAGTCATACAAGTCTGTACACTGTACATTGCTTTCGGGTCTGGGGAGTACGCCTTTCGTAATATTTACGCCCCAAGTTACCAAGTGAGGGAAGGGCTTATTGCCTTCGATCCGTCCGCCGTGTGTGTGTGTGTGTGTGTTGCTCCTGAGTGAGGTTATGTAGTTGATGTTATCTCGCGATTACATTGAGGTCATGTAGCGGTTAGTGTCATCTTACGATTACATTAGAATGAAGCTGTGAGTATATGTACCACTGGAGACGTACCTGTAGCCATGAATAAATGATGTAAAAGTATATAACTTTGAACGTATCTACCACTATTTACGACGGGGCTTCCCTTACAATTACTTGTCGAGTTACGACGAACGAGCCGTGCGAGTTACGTGCTGTGAAGCGTTACGTTGTGGACTGTGTGGACCGAAAGCCAGCAGCCCAGGTGTGGGGTGGGGTGGGGTGGGCGAGGCAAGACGGGCCGGCTACCTGGGGCAAAGGAATGGAACTTGAACACCTGTGCGTTGGCGTCGCTGGCTCTCTCTCTCTCTCTCTCTCTCTCTCTCTCTCTCTCTCTCTCTCTCTCTCTCTCTCTCAATATCCAGGTTGGCAGTGCCGGCAATATAGCCCCCCTCCCTGCGAGAGAGAGAGAGAGAGAGAGAGAGAGAGAGAGAGAGAGAGAGAGAGAGAGAGAGAGAGAGAGAGAGAGAGACCACCTCTGAGTGGGTGTTGCCCATCTGTCTTGTGTCTAACACGGTCCCTGTGAGGCCGCTCCTTGAGCTGCAGAGTGTCTTCGTCAACTGGCGAAGGTGACGGCTGGACCCCAGGACGGAGGAGTTACCTGAGCGCGACCCTTGAATACGAAGGTCTGATTAGACCTGTGATCCCTTAAGGGCCGGTGGAAATGCCTGGGACCATCACATCCACGGGTTCGCGTATGAAAATATGACATTCTTTCTAACGTGTCCCCTGCTTGAGAACCATGGTATGCCCTCAGCTTGCCCTATCCTTGCATCCTTCGAAGAAATGGTAAATGTTCATCTATCAGACTGCTTATCACTGGATGTGGAACATAGGCCGAGGTCAATTCTTCCACAGGCACCCAAAGTGCCTCTCATGGCTACGTGTGCGTTGCGTACAGCGTCTGTCCGCTGAGCGTACGCAGGAACGTACGCCTCGTGGCGTAGAGTCTGGAAATCATAACTGACGCGACGGAAACTGCCAGGCTCATAAAGCCCCCCTTTCCGTCCGCCTCTTCTAACTAGCGTACGACAGACACGCTGTACGTCATCTCATACGACCACCTCATCTCTCATGAGGGACGTCATGAGATACCTCCACCTCCCCCCCCCCCCCACCTCCACCCCCCCCCCCCCCCACCTCCACCTCCCCCCCCACCTCCACCTCCACCTCTCGACATTTAACCAGGCCACAGAAGCACCCCAACCACCCCCCCCTTCCCCCCCTGCGGGAACTCGGCTTGACAACGACAATTACACGAGAGAAACGACCCGTGGGTAGCCAGCGACCCACAAGAAGGGCTGAGATGAGTGCACTATTTTCCCCAGCGTAATGATGCTACTGGAACGCGCTGCGATGTTCCAGGAGATCCAGGAACGCGACTGGAAGCCTCCAGGCTGGATCCACGTCTTCCTGCCGCTGGGGGCTTCATCCGTCGAAGCTAGAGAGGCCCTGGAGATGCCTAACTGATAAGCGATATCTGGATCGCTTTCTGGTGTTGTACACTTCCGTCTCGCACACACACACACACACACACAGGCTGGGAGGAAACCATCTTTGTGATGCCGTCTGGAAAGCCCCCCCCTTTTTTTTCCTTTAAGGGCTCAAAACTACCCATGTCATGTTGCCTATAACGTCTCTCTCTCTCTCTCTCTCTCTCTCTCTCTCTCTCTCTCTCTCTCTCTCTCTCTCTCTCTCCTCAGTAGTCTTTCATGAGACGAGTTTCGCACGTAACCCTGACCTAGACCACGTCAGACGCGGGTTCTGTCCTACCTACGCTTTTACCTGTGGCGCGTAAGATGTGGTATGACCCCACCTCACCCCCACCACGATCCACCCACGCGGTTAAGCTCCGTCTGAGGTACGACCCCCATGCGTTAAGCTGAATATAAGCTGAAGCATAAAACCCTTGTGTTAAGCTTTATATGTGTCAGACAAGGTGAAATGTAAACCCTCCCCCTCCCTTACCCACATCAAGTTTTACCCAAGTCAGATAAGCTGAAGTTTCACCCCCCCCCCCCCCCCCCGGGCGTTAAGCTTCGCCCGTGTCAGTTAAGCTGAGGGACACATTGTGTCAGTTAAGCTGAGGGATACAAACCCAGCGTAGAAAAATAACTGACGCAGCCCGGGCGGCCAGGCCAAACCAGCTCAGCTTGCGCTGGAACCAGACCCCGAGTTATTGAAGGCCTGGCGAGGGAGGAGGGGAGGGGAGGGGAGGGGAGGGGAGTGGAGGGGAGGGGAGGAAGAGGGGAATAATTCTCATACCGGCATACAGCGTTCACTAGGGGGCACGGGGAGGGGTGGGGGGTCATGGTGGGTGGACTGGGGTGGTGGGGTGGAGTATGGGTGGTGATAGAGGGGGAGATGGGGCTACGTTATAAACACACACACACACACACACACACACACACACACACACACACACACACTCACACACACACAATATATATATATATATATATATATATATATATATATATATATATATATATATATATATAGAGTTAAAAATACGAACATAAACAATATCCAAACAATGAACAAGGATGACATGAAGAAGGATTAAACTTATACAAGACCAAAGATAAACAAGACGGAAACGTAAACAAAACCTAAACACAGACAAAAACCAAACATAAACAATGCCGACAGACAAACAAAACCCCAAATAAACAACAAGACCAACCATAGAGAAGACCAACTATAAACAAGAAACAGACCAACATGATAAGCAAGACCCAAGTAAACACAAACAAGAAATCTTGCTGAATCATCCCACATTGCCTTGTTTGCTTGTTGTTTGCTTGACCTCAAGATACGTCCACCAAGCAAGGCTCTGACCTGTGGCTGCTAATCAACTGACGCGTGAACCACACCCAACAAGCTGTGAGATAACTCACTCGCTCTCTTATGCAAACGAGCCCCATGTTCTTCTATTAATGCTAACACACAAAGAAAGATATGATTGTTCTTCCGTGGTGTTCTTCATGACGATGAACAAAAACATGAGCAACAAGAAATATACGAATAGATAAAGTCAACAGAGAGAGAGAGAGAGAGAGAGAGAGAGAGAGAGAGAGAGAGAGAGAGAGAGAGAGAGAGAGAGAGAGAGAGAGAGAGATCTAATTGGAACCTCGCGCCAATCAATTAAGGAATACCTGCTGTAGCCAGGCACGAGACTTCGTCAATCCAACACCTGTACATGTTAACCCTGATGTCTATTTTGTCTATCCAGGCGACTGTCGTGTAGATGAATACATTTTCCCCCCTTCTGCTGTATTATCTATTCTTTCTATCTCTTCGGTATTGTATTCTGATGTATTGCTTGTGTGCCAGTCCTTCACTGAGCCAAGCCTGGCTCAGTGAAGGGCGTGAGGGTTGGGGGCGTGAGTGAGGCCTGCCCCTGAGCTCGTCTTCCCAGACTCTGGTGTATTGATGCGACCCACATGTTCATAGTCAGTTATCATCAGCAACCTCTGGGGGGGACGACGTGAGGCCTGGGAGAGCTGAGGGTGGGAGAGGCCTAAGGTCTGGGAGAGCTGAAGGTCTGGGAGAGATAAGGTCTGGGAGAGCTAAAGGTCTGGGAGAGGTAAGGTCTGAGGGCAGCCCTTTAATCAGAATATCGTCCTGAGCACGTGCAGGTAGGTGTACACCCTCTCTCTCTCTCTCTCTGTCTCTCTCTCTCTCTCTCTCTCTCTCTCTCTCTCTCTCTCTCTCTCTCTCTCTCTCTCTCTCTCTCTCTCTCCTACGCCTCTCACAGCCTCGATCACTAAAGAGGAAAACCATCGCGTACATTACAATAACACTGCGCCTTCCAGAGACAAAGAAAATAAGAGGAGGAGGGCAAGAAAAAGGAAAATGACAATAAAATCCTCCAGATAAAAGAGAAGAAATGGCTAACTGGGTCTCTCACAGCTCTCCATCGGCACAATCAGCCAACACAGTGCACCACCACCACGTTCGACCCCCCCTTACTCCCCCTCCGTCCACATGTCTTGCGTTACGCTGCACATCCGTCACACTGACGCGACGCCGTCGTACTTACGCTACACATTAAGAAAAATGGAGGAAAGACCCACACATGTTCTTACGGTGGAGGACCATCACTGAAGGATAACGTAGCAGTCCGGTAATCCCTCAGGAGGAGGCCATGGAAGAAGAAGAGAAGGGTGGAAGCCTCTCTCACCCCCCCCCAAAAAAAAACCCACGATACGATGCAAAAATTCGCCCACCCCATCCTTCACAGAGCTGCGACAGACTCGCGCCCCGAGCGCTGGGGGCATAAAACTCTTCGCTGCCAGCCATGCGTGGCTCCGGGAGGCATATGAAGGAATGGGGGGGTGAAGGAAAGGGGGTGTTATGGATGCGGGGTACTGAGGGTGATGGGTGAGGCGTGCAGGAAGGGGTGGTACTGGAAGAAGGTGGTGTGGGTGATGGGTGGGAAGCGGCCCAGCTGCCACTACACCCAGCCAGACTATCCTCTCCCCCAACCCACCTTCCTCTTCCCCTTCCTCCTCCCCTTCCTCCTCCCCTTCCTCAAACCCCACCACCTACAGCTCCCCTCTCCCCCAAGCCCGGCACGAGGACGCTACACCAATATGTCTGAATATCCTATAACGGGATGACACGATGGTCGGCATTGTGACCCCCCCTAACAGGGAAGTGGTGTGCCACCTTCTTACCCCCTACATGAGGCCACGAGACCGGCTGCCAGTAACTCAGGACGAGACTTCGAGACCAGGAGGCAACGAGACACAGAGACCAGGAGGCCATGAGACCGTCTGCCAGTCACTTAGCACGAGACTTCGAGACCAGGTACCCAACACTTTATTTCCCTCATTAATCTTTAATTCCCAATAAATCGTCCTTTCTTCTTATGTTTAATTCACAACGCATCTTTATTCCTCTTTACAGTCTTTAACATCCATCTTCGCTTTATTCTAATTTCTTTCGTTGGATCACTGTAAATCTTCGTACATTTTCATAGTCAGTACCGAAGCATCGCACCGAGGAAAACGTATGTTTAATCCCGAACAATATCTCGGCACGGTTAGGTCCAGAAGGCGTCGCAGTCCTACGTAATTTTCTCCTTAACGAAACTTTCTTCGGCAATACGTTTCCCAGGAGAGTCTCCGCCTCATATCCGACGGGAGGGCAAATAGCAATACGTTTCCCAGGAAGCACTAAACCTTATATCCGATGGGGTGGGGAACAAGAATCCGTTTCCTAGGAAGGTCTAGAGACCTTATATCCGAAGGGGTTGTAGGAACCGCTTTTATGCGCAGTTTATAACATCTGATATTAAAAATCCATGACGGGAACAGACAAGGCGTGAAAGGATTGAGAATATATATAGAAGATGATTTTGCTTCAAGAGAAAATCTATTATTAGATGAAAGATTTACGTTGCTTTACGATGAAGGTTTATCACACTACTGGTGGCGTAGGTCGGGTAACTTTCATATATCAAAACACAAACGTCCCTGATGTATAATGGCATCGAACTCCTTATTCCCTACAGAAACAATAGAGTAAATGAACCAGATCAACTATTTACGAAGCATTTCTACTTCTCTCATCCATCACTTTGGGGTTCAAGTTCTTATTGAAAGCGATCTCGACACTTATACAGATTTCTTTCTTTCTTTCTTTCATACTACTCGCCATTTCCCGCATTAGCGAGGTAGCGTTAAGAACAGAGGACTGGGCCTTTGAGGGAATATCCTCACCTGGCCCCCCTTCTCTGTTCCTTCTTTTGGAAAATTGAAAAAAAAAAAATGAGAGGGGAGGATTTCCAGCCCCCCGCTCCCTCCCCTTTTAGTCGCCTTCTACGACACGCAGGGAATACGTGGGAAGTATTCTTTCTCCCCTATCCCCAGGGACTTATACAGATTTAGAAAGACAAATATGGTCTCCTGAGACGCTTACTGAAACTTGTTTACCAGTCGTGTATCTACAGCAGGGTAGGAACACAAACACTTGTGCATATACTTTTTTTTTTTTTTAGAAGTAAGACTATTATCATTACAGATGTTAATGTAAATAATGTATAGAGAAAATCATTGGAGGATTAGCTGGACCCATTGATTCGAAGGTACATCAATTGTCCCCGTGTTGTCATCACGTCTCTTTCTCCCTAATTTAGTCGGCTCTGGACACCGATGTGAGGGTGGGTAGGATTTCCCAAGTGTTGTCACGTGGGAAAAGTTGTTGCTGTTGGCATTTTGACCACTGGTTGGCAAGAGCATAATCTCGGGGGGTCTCGTTAAGTCTTATTTCCCGGTGACGGAAATAGTTTTGTCTGTCATCTCTGAATTTGGCTTTGGGTTTTCCTCGCGGGAAGAGAGAGAGAGAGAGAGAGAGAGAGAGAGAGAGAGAGAGAGAGAGAGAGAGAGAGAGAGAGAGAGAGAGAGAGAGAGAGAGAGAGAGAGAGTAATGATAATAATAATCTCATGTCGAGAGCCAAAAATGATGGTTTACTCGACACAGTGTCAATTCCGGATGCTCAAAATGGCACACAAGCCATGGCCAACATTCTGCTCTCCACCGGTGTCCATCTACTCCACCTCAGCCCTGAGGAAGGACACGTCACGAGCCATTCATCAATGATCCTTAAGTGCCACTCATCATTCATCAAGGACACTCAGTATCTCCTTAAGGATTCTTTCTCTCGTCGTTCCTCCTTAGGAAATATACGTACGTGTCTGCTATGTGTGTGTGTATATATATATATATATAACTACTATCTATCTCTTACTGGTATTTCCACGTCCGTATTCACAATATGTAATGTTTCCTCTCAGCACACCAGACGTGCTGTCTACCTCACCTGACACTTTCTAACTTGCCAAACGTACCAGCTGCTTTACCCAACGCTCTGTAACCCTCCCTATACCATATCTGACCCGTAATGGATACCTTATAGCCTAAATCTAATTTTCTTCTCAGTTCCAAGTATGAATCTTCATTCCTCTCCTCAGTTCTCTATGGCATTCATTCTTTCTTTCCTTCCCGCACGCCGCCAACTTCACCCACAAGCCCAAACACATCCCACAAATGGACACTGGGTTGTCCCTCGGCCAAACTTCTCACCCAGCTGAGGCAAAAGTTGGTGTGTGTGTGTGTGTGTGTGTGTGTGTGTGTGTGTGTGTGTGTGTGTGTGTGTGTGTGTGTGTGTGTGTTCCAGCTAGGATGTTTGAGGTATGTTCCAGTCAGACTGTTTGAGTACTGTGCCTTTTATGAAGAAAGATGTTTATTCTGTATACTTTGCTGCTTGTCTTTGGAATGTCTGATAAAGGGCTTTAGATAATGGATCAGGTAGTTTGCGCATCTCGTTTTCTATATACAGTCATGGACTGCTCCAGGATGCCGGCAAGGCGCTCTGACATGGACTACCCTTTTGCACGACGGTACAACCCTTGGGCAAAACGCTGCGGGACTTGAAAACGAAGACTGATCCCTTGAGTTCGATTGTACGAACCCGTGGACACAATGGCCCGACCTCTGACCTGAACCTCCACGAATGTCCAGGTTCACACCAGTTATCCATGACTGTGATTGGCTGGAGGATACGTCGTTCCAGTCTCAGACACTGGGACGTTAGTCCAGTTAGGTTACAGGGGTACTTAGCGCGGCATATGAAGTCTGGGTTTGGAAAGCGTGGATGGGAGGCTGACGCCTTTGCCGAAGAGCGTCCTGGAAGGCGTTGGAGTGTGTGACGACGAGTTCCTGCACACCACATACTTGAGGACCGGGATGGTGGTTCCAGTTCTGCAGCTGAGGCCGGGTAAGATACCATTCCCTCCTACCTCCCCTTACCAAAAGGTTCTAAGAGCTGTCTGAAGGAGGAAGACTTCACACTTCACCACAACTGTCTGACGTGAGCAGGGGTGGCTGCTGCCTCATGTCCCCGGGGGGCGCCACATCCCACCAACCACACCTCCAGGAGGGAGGCGGAGTGGAGGACAGAGGGAGCAGCCAGTGCTTCCTGGGTGTAGGCATTATTACCATAATCACCAACGCCAACTTTTGCCTCCCGAGGGATTCGAGTCAGGTGACGGGGAACCCCTCGGAATGTTGGTGCGTGCGCGCGCCGCCACGCGGTACCTGAGGCCGGTGGTGAAACCTCTGGAACCACCACCAGTCCTTGGGTTCCAGCGCTCAGCTCCAGCACCGAGGATGGAGGGAACCTCTGGAACCCCCAGCAGCAGCAGCAGGGTCCCTGAGACCAGCGAGCAGCCGTAGAAACAATCACCGAGATTCCAAACTTCTCGGCTCGAGAACTGACAGCACCTCCTCCAGTCAACACTGGCGGGGTTCCATCCTTCAGCTCGAGCCCTGGTCCTGGAGCAGAACCCCCTCTGGAGGCTCCAGTCTTCAGCCTCCCCTCCTCCTCACCACCACAACCTCCCAGCTCGCGCCCACCAACTCTGACCCCAGCACACCACCCCCATCAACCCGCCTCCTTCGTCCCCCCCGAACATTCACCAGCTAATGAAAGTCATTTGGGTTTCCATTCGGGGGCAGTTTAGAACTCCGATGGGAAACAGTTCCTCCCGTTAAATGACGACTCGATTGGCATTTTTCTGGGGGGGTCGTCCTGACGATGTGGACGACCGGGTCGGCCATTTTCATTCCTGAGGTCGTCCCGTCTCCCTGGTCCCTCCTACAGGGGTCAACCACCATGGTTGTCCACCGTTAATGTTAATCACTACTCGATGTTAATATTGTTAATGTCTTTATATGACGCAGTTAAAGGAAATAAACGAAATAATACATACATACATACATATATATATATATATATATATATATATATATATATATATATATAGAGAGAGAGAGAGAGAGAGAGAGAGAGAGAGAGACGTAACAACTGAAGTGAGACACTGGAAAGCAAACACTGATGACAAGTGTAAACACCCACTATACAGAAGAATACATGATGGAATACATAACAAGGTGGAATGAGACATCCAACCCTCCTTAGGTGGAGAGACGAAGGAGCGAGATGCCAGGTTCCCTCACTCGAACCTTGGGGGAGGATGTATATATATACATCTCGGCGATACCGTGCAGAACGAGGGCACGGAAGTGCTTGGAGCTGTGGACTCCTTTTGCTTGCGAACGCCGCCTGCTTCCTGCACGTGTGTGTGTGTGTGTGTGTGTGTGTGTGTGTGTGTGTGTTACAGGGAGAGAGTTTCATACACGTGTTGTCCCGTCTCTTAACCTTGTATGTTTGTACCATGTCTGCACTCTCCTACGTGCATACACACACACACACACACACTCACACACACACACACACACACACTCACACACACACACACACACACACACACACACTCACACACACACACACACACACACACACACACCAGCCTAAGCCAAGCACTCACTTACTGACTAGCCCAGAGGGGGGACGATAACCACCTGGGTTCCGTGTGGACCGACTGCCACACCCAGGATTCGAACCTATGGTGGGCCTGACCCCCGGAGTACCCGTGTTTCGCGCCAGACTTTGTTCACATGAAGGTCTTCTTTCAATGTGCCCCACCTTCGTTCCCTTCCTGCCTCTTCCTCTGTAGCCCCTGCGAGTTCATTCATCACTTCACGAACCACAGCATCATCTGCAAACATGGTTCACGCATGACGCCAGTCCCCCTGGCGAGGGATTTTCACAGGACAAGATCGACAGCTGCCCTGGACACCACCCCCTCACCACCACCACGACCCGCGGCACAACACCATAAGTAACTCCCCTACCCCCCCAACACCTTCGGAAAATGCCTCGTCTTATCAGTGTCTCCTGTTGCCTTCGACGCCTCGTAGGGCGGCAGTGTGGAACCCTCTCCCCTCGCAGCCTACATGCACGTACCGTCACTTCGCTGACCCCCGCCCCCTGGTGTGGGGTGTAGTGTGCTAAAATGCATCCCGGCAGCCCTTGAAAACAGACTCCATCCCCCCCTTGTAGTCCTCCTCTGCTTGATTCCATTATCCACTACCCCTCACGAGATGTCTTGAGCATCATCAACTCTCTCTCTCTCTCTCTCTCTCTCTCTCTCTCTCTCTCTCTCTCTCTCTCTCTCTCTCTCTCTCTCTCTCTCCCTCTCGGAAGCCACGTTACCTCTGACCTAAGTGGGGGGAGGGTTGTGTTTTTCTATCCCTCCCGTCCAAACAGACTTCCACATGCATTTTCATGATCGTATCCCAGCACTCTACAGAGTACGCTGGCTCTGGTGAGTGTCGTCCTTTCCTCGTCCCTCCTCGTCCCTCCCACCAGCCTCAGCCTGCCTTGAAACGCCCACACGGGCGGAAGGACAACGTCAGGCCAACATAACGAGCGCCATGTATGCTTGTGGTATATCCAAGGGGCAGGAGGCTGCGTGGGATGGCAGCCTATTGCCTCCCACACTCTGGGTTATGCTGGAGTCTGAGTTGACACTGTGACACACCAACCATATATATATATATATATATATATATATATATATATATATATATATATATATATATATATATATATATATATATATATATATATATATATATATATATTTGCAGGCTGTTCTACGAATTCTCTCTCATGCCGTTCTTCGTTACGTGAATAAACCCCAACATCTGTTTTCTATTTCCAGTTCCCTTCTTCAACGCATAACGTAGCGTCCCTCTGTGATGACCTGGGAACCCTGACCTTCGACCGGTGTTGTTGACCACCTCTCATGGGTAAATGAAGCGCGTGACGTGGCACACAACAGCCACCACCGAGGGGAGAGAGAGAGAGAGAGAGAGAGAGAGAGAGAGAGAGAGAGAGAGAGAGAGAGAGAGAGAGAGAGGGACTGAGTTAGTTTTGCCCTGGACGGTCGCCGAGGGCTTTGGTCTCCCGGTCCCAATTACTCCCACACGAGAGGCTGAGCAAAGACCCCATGGATGGTCTCTGCCCGCCCCGACAGACCCCCCCCCCCCTCCCTCGACTGTTTACAGAGGAACCATTGCCGAGGATGGACGTCTTCGTGGGAGTGTCTGGTAACCACAGCTGCTTCTACAGATCAAACGTATCCATAACCAATGAATAAACGAGTGAATGAATATACATAAATACTTCAATGGATGCTGGAGTGAGTTTCCTGGAGGCGTGGAGCTCGGGCAGGGGTTGAGAGAGAGAGAGAGAGAGAGAGAGAGAGAGAGAAAGAGAGAGAGAGAGAGAGAGAGAGAGAGAGAGAGAGAGAGAGAGAGAGAGAGAGAGAGAGAGAGAGAGAGAGAGAGAGAGACGCGTGCCCCCCCTCCCTACACGCTGTCCCAGGACCCCCCCCCCCCACCCTTCCCCAACCACGCCTTACAGAAGCGAGCGCAAACACAGGAGGTAAACAAGAGATTAAACTCAGGCAAGCACGTGTCAGGAGGTCTGGAGGCCGCCCCATGCCAGGTGGCACGTACAGAATGCAGCCAGACCATAAGTCCAATCTCCTCTACTGCCGCAGGGAGAAAAAGAATTGGAAAAGAAAAAAAAAGCAAAAATAATTTTCAGCAATATTTTTTTTTTTTACATTTAAGTCATTTCTTTTTACATAAGCCATAAAGGCACGCCTCTGTTTGTGAGTGGATGCTTGCGCAAATACAACAGTGAAACGGGGGACAGTTGTAACACTCTTTTAAAAGGTCAACAGTGATACAATCAGACTGGCATATAGGTTCACTGCTGGCTGTCACTCCCTGTTCACGGGACACAGCACCGCGCTCCGTCACTGCTGGCCATCAGCGTGTTTATCCACCATCACTGCTCAAAGGCTCTGGGACACAACAATTAGAAAATACATTATTAAAGGTCGATTTTATCTTCGTATGAGTGTTACTTGGCTGAAGAATTGAGGTTACTCCCACAACCACACACACACACACACACCACACACACACACACACACACACACACACACACACACACACACACAATAGTTATAGAAAAACAAGAACTAAACACAGAAGACTACTGAGGGAATACATCATCAACCTGTGGAATTAAATCCCAGACCATGAAAGGTGTCATCGGCTGGAAGGGGAAATGAGATCAATGAAGACATACGATCCGAGGTCACAACAGTAAAATCAGACTGATTGAAGGAATCCATGACGAACGTACCCAGAGGGAAGAAGCCATACTTCAGTGAAAGCCGTCAGAGAGAGAGAGAGAGAGAGAGAGAGAGAAGGAAAGCCAAGATGGCGTCTTCTCTAGATGTCCATGAAAGAGAACGGTTGAAGGAGATGTCCATCATAAAGAGATCAGAGACTGGCCGAGGCCAGAGCGCAGGAACCAGTGGCTAATTCTGAGCAAGAAACTGAGAGCAATGACTGATCTACAGGTTCTTGAGGCATTGATAAACGAAACTGTAGAAATGATTCATTATGTTGGGGCATTGATAAACGAAACCGTAGAAATGATTTATTATGTTGGGGCATTGATAAACGAAACTGTAGAAATTATTTATTATGTTGGGGCATTGATAAACGAAACTGTAGATAAAATTCACATGTTCCAGACTGATCAACCAGGGAAGTACATGTTTCGTTACATGGATGGCTGAACGGTGCAGTGTACACAAAGCGGTGCGTGTCGGCCAAAATGAGAGACTTTGGATAAATCAACTGACGGGGAGGCTGACGAATCAGCACTGAAGTAATGTGTAACCAGTGGAGGGTACCATGATCAAGACCACTGGTAAAACAGGCGGTACATGGAGCAGCGACCTGGAAGATCATATTCCAGCCGCGAGGGGAAAGCATGAGACAGGAAAGATACGTTGGTTCGAAAACTATTAGAAGCGAGGGACATGCTACATGTACTCTCCAGGATGAAGCAAAAAGACTTAGGGGATATAGTCAAGAAATCTCTAGAACAAACAGACACAGATCCAACACAACAACAACACTAGAAACACTGATTCAACACATCTCCACTAGAGACACAGTTCAATACACCTACAACACACGAGACATAGATTCAAGACATCACAGGGCCCGTCATGACTTGAGTGTGACTTCCACTGTGAAGACACATAACATATACACCATACCTGTCCTACACCCAACGTTCACACACACACACACACACACACACACACACACACACACACACACACATCATCATCATCATAATGACCTGTGGTTCTGACCGGCGGACGTGGCTGCCTGCCCGTGCGCGGAGGGATGTCCACGGGAAAGTGAGTGCGGTAAATAATTCACCGGTGGATGACCTGACCTCAGAGGGAAGGCAAGGGAAGGAATGGATGTACCAGCAGATCATGTCCTCACGAGTATATGGGTCAAACACGATCATATGCGTCAGTCATGTGAGAACGTCCACTAGACGACACGACCTTTGAGCACGACGCCTCGATCTGACTCAACACCCCCCCCCCCCGCTCTCTCTCTCTCTCTCTCTCTCTCTCTCTCTCTCTCTCTCTCTCTCTCTCTCTCTCTCTCTTAAGCGGTCAGGTCATCATACCCAAGGGTCGTACTTACGGAGAGATAGAGATAGAGAGAGAGAGAGAGAGAGAGAGAGAGAGAGAGAGAGAGAGAGAGAGAGAGAGAGAGAGAGAGGCGCGTCACCTCGCATGATTCACACACAGAACTGTCGTTCTCTGCAGATCCTCGACACCATTCCAGCAGCTTCGTCTATTCTGGGTCTGACCACCCCCCCCTCCCCCGCCCCGTCTCAGCCCCACCCCAGCCCGCCCCGCCCCTCTTGCCTTTAGTGACACAGGACCGGCCGTCAGTCCGGCCACAATTCTCCACTGGGGTTTCTCTCCTCGCGTCGCTTTAAGCCTTTCTAAATCTCGTTGGCCAAAACGCCGATGAAGAAGAAGAAGAAGACCCACCCTTCCTCCTCCTCCTCCTCCTCTCAGTTACGTCCCCCAGGTTTGATAACTCGATTACCACCGGCCAAGCTAGGTCTCGAGGTCTGACGTGTCTCCTACCCCACGACCACCCGCAGGTGACCACCACGATGTCTGTCTGTCTGTCTGGCGCCCACTCCCACCTGAGTGTAGAGAGCCAGCACCTCCATCAACCTTGGCCCCACGGGGTCATGGGTTCCGTCAGCTTTCGAGTTTCCACTCGAGAATCATCATTTCCGAACGTCTCTCCGGCTGATCACGCTACGACAAGAGTTGGTGGTCACCTGGCACTACCCAGTTGTGGTTCACACACACACACACACACACACACACACACACACACACACACACACAGGCAGGGCATACGTGGTCCTTGTTTACACTCTTGCTACCCGTCCGAAAACGGGGATATTGCCACTGAAGTCCAATCAACATGTACGAGGGGTAATCATACAAAACATAAAACTACATTAGTCAGTCTGAACACGCCTACAGCCAGTTTATAATCAACAACCAATCATGTCATATCTCTATATAAAACAAATAAACGAGCAGTGACATAAACCATAATCAGACCACATCTAATAAGACCTTCAAACAATAGACTCAAGAAATGCTAAACAAAAGAACACGAGAACTGGGTAAGCCTTATTTCCTTCCCTCCGACTATCTAGGGTTCCTTTCCTCGCTCCTCTTTCCCAAAAGACTGAGGTAAAACTCTATTATAATATTCATTGGAGGTAAGTTGATTGTTCTCCTAAATCAACGGATTCGTATTGGTTTAATTACGGGATCCTGAATATTAATGATACTAATTTTCATATATTTAACAAAAATAAGTTAACAGTGAGTTGTTATATA
>NC_092225.1:29573942-29576442 GCF_036320965.1 Panulirus ornatus | reverse complement strand
CAGATGGGGTCCCTGAACTTCCTGTAACATCAAGTAGCCTTTGAAACCCCTCTGTACACCTGCCAGGATACGCCACTACCTCAGTAGCTCACCTGATTCACCCTCAGCAGGTCACCTACTGAACCACCCCAGCAGGTGACCTGAACCACCCCCAGCAGGTGACCCGAACCACCCCAGCAGGTCACTTGAACCACCACCAGAAGGTGACCCGAACCACCCCAGCAGGTCACTTGAACCACCCGAGCAGGTGACCTCATTCACCCCAGCAGGTGACCTGATTCACCTGTCAAGCCCTTGGTCACGGGAGGTCACGACGCCGCTATCGCTCTGGTCATCTCGTGTTCATCACTTGAACGAACAATGCTGAACTGAACGACGCTGAACGAAATGTTCTCCGGGACACAGACGAAGTCATGTGACACACACGAAATGAAAAAAAAAAAGAAAAAAAAAGCCTTAATCACCCTCGTCAATATTTCTAAGAGGCCTTCAGAAATATATTCTTCCTATCTCTCTTTCTTTCATATACTTCATTATTCTCTCTCTCTCTCTCTCTCTCTCTGTCTCTGTCTCTCTCTCTCTCTCTCTCTCTCTCTCTCTCTCTCTCTCTCTCTCTCTCAGGCAGGCAGGCAGTAGGTTGTAGGTGGCCGCCGACCAGGGAGTACACACGAGAAAGAAAACGGATGTAATGTTGTTAACGCCAGCGCCCCCGCCCTCTTGAGGACGTCTGGGAGGACCTGCACACGGGCGGCCTCAGCATAGGAGGGCGTGAACACCGGGTGGGGGGCGCCTCAGCATGGTAACATGGGGTAGGGAGGAACAAAGCCATTCATAATGCATAACTACACACTACCAGTGCTCTTACATCAGTGTGTGGACGGTAACATCCATAATACATTCACCCATGGCTCGCTGGGCCTCACCATTAATGTTTTCCAAACTTAATCCCTCTTGATGGAGGTTGAATATTTAACATTAACCCGTTAAAACCTTCTTAATCTAACCTACAGGTCATTGCTATCAGCCTTAACCTATCAGTATCAATTACAATTCCTCGAACGCTCAAATTATTCGCTGACGTCCTCTTTACGAGCTCAATACGACACTTTACGTCAAGTTTAAGATATTCCAACACATTGTGTGTCAGGCATTATTTACCCTCTGATAATTTCACGTCGGTGGGGTTCCCGCGCGAGGCTAGGTGGGGCTTCCTATTGGCGGGGGAGTTGTACACAGCTGGGCCGGGCACCGCGTCCAACTGAACATCGTGCACGCGGGCCAGGTTCATCTGGACCTCTTTGTTTCCTCGTTCTAACCACACAGTGACCTCGTCCGGTCCAAGCAGTGACCTTCCTGTTCGGTCCTAACGGAGGAGGTCTTGCTCAAATCCAAACAGAGACCTTCTTTCTGTTGGGTTCTAACGGAGGCCTTGCTCAGTCCAGAGACCTATTTCTGTTTGGTCCTTCTACACGGCTTGGTCAGTCCAAACTGCAGTGTGGAACGGACAGAAACCCTGTTCTGTTTGGGAACCGCAAAGTCCCAAATATGGGCTCAGGTCAAAGCGATCCACAGTAACTTTAGGGATATAGTATGAACCAAATCCTGTCACTGTAACTGATGCGCTGTGTTCGGTAATTCAAAGCATGAGTAACAGCAACACAGCTGACGGCAACACTACACTCAAATCAATGTTGCATCAGATGATCAACACATTTTCTGTACACTGTATACCACAGTGTTCCGGTATACCACTATGGTGACTGTAAACTACACCGTATCACTGTGCCGTAGACTACACCGTATCAAAGGAAGTAGCTTCACTGTAAACTCATATCACTGTAAACTACTGTATGTTACACGTCACTCACACCTTGAGAGGTAAACTATAGTAAGAGGTGAATCTCTTATCTGGTTTACAGAAGACGTTATCACCCCACACTGTCACTGTAATTCATGAACCTGTATCATGTAAGACAGACTGAAATACACTCGATCACTGCGGACACTGAAGCAGCGTACATCACTGTATCACTGCAGACTAAAATACTCTACACTGCATCACTCAGATGTAAACTTATATCACTGTTAGGTTTATAGCGTTCTAGTGTAAACCAAAACTTGAGAGACGTCTCACAGTGAATTTTACAACGGTCACCTATATGGTGGGTTGGGGCCAGCACTGTAAATTGTACGTCAACTGTTTACTGTAAATGGCCACGAGTCTCCGGTTGAAAAGAAGAAGGAGGAGGAGGAGGAGGAGGAGGTGGTGTGGGGTGTGTGTGGGTGTGTGTGGGTGAGGTGCACGGAACCAGCCAGTGGAGGGCAGCCAGGTAACTGTTGCTGGCCACAAGTGTTCTCTCACACTGGCCCGACCTCGGGTGGGGCGAGGAGAGTGTTTACACCCCCTGGGAGAGAACAAGACTGGGGAGGGGGGGGGGGAGGAGGTTGGGGTGGGAGAGAGAGAGAGAGAGAGAGAGAGAGAGAGAGAGAGAGAGAGAGA
>NC_092225.1:29561442-29568942 GCF_036320965.1 Panulirus ornatus | reverse complement strand
TATATATATATATATATATATATATACTGCTGAATGTCCATATACCGCTAGGGTCTATATACTGCCAATGTCTATATCGTCAAATAGATTTTTTTCTAAACTATGCGATGAAATTTTGTCTCAGTCACTTTCTTTACAGTCTATTTACATTTTTTTTACGGAAATGATACAAAAAAAGTCTATGTAATTCTATCAAAGAATCATAAGTCTATCAGGTCTACACTTTTGTCAATAAAAGATATCAAAATTATATCAAAAAGTAAGGAAAAACTCTGAATATTTTTTTAGGTAATTTGTCTGTTACGATACATGATTACAGTAACCATGATTTCATGTATTCATGTACCGCTCAATGTCTTCCTTTGCCTGGCTGTAGTCAAAATACAGGACGCTTGTAATTATGCATATTTCTGTTTCCCTCCCTTAGTAAATATGTAAATAAGTAAATGGAAGTTTGGCATCGAACCGTCGCTGTCACGGACCTACGTCATTTACAGTAAATCTTGTACATTTCTCAAATGGACACCGAGAAGGGGAGGGTAAAGGGGGGAGAAGAAGGTTCAGTCTGTAAATATACACCCCATCACCCCCCCTTCCTTCCCTACACACACACACGCACACACACACACACACACACACACAAACACACACACACACAGACACACACACACACACACACACACACACACACACACACGAGTTCCCACATACAGACACACACACACACACACACACACACACACACACACACAGAGTTCCCACATACAGACACACACACACACACACACACACACACACACACACACACACACACGAGTTCCCACATACAGACACACACACACACACACACACACACACAGAGTTCCCACATACAGACACACACACACACACACACACACACACACACACACACACACACACACACGAGTTCCCACATACAGACACACACACACACACACACACACACACACACACACACACACACACACAGAGTTCCCACATACAGACACACACACACACACACACACACACACACACACGAGTTCCCACATACAGACACACACACACACACACACACACGAGTTCCCACACACACACACACACCACACACACACACACACACACACACACACACACACACACAGAGTTCCCACATACAGACACACAGACTCCCTACAGGAGGGACGAGAGCTGCCTCGCTCGACTAACTTCGCAGATAAAGCCTGACGGAGGCGGCGCTGGAGGGTAATATTCAGGACTCGCAAGGCTCCAGGGAGGGAGGAAGGTGGTAAGTAACTGATGCTTTCTCTTTTTTCTCCCTCCTCCTGGAGCAGCGGCGACGGAACCTGGAACAGACGACCGGCATCGGCTGTACCGTCATTATTATCATCATTACCGGTTAAGGCGGGTCAACACTCGTTATCTATCACTGTCACGGACACGTAGTAGACAAGTCATCGTGATAAGACGTCAACCTGCCGGAGAGGGAGTGTGTCTGTGTGGGGGTGTCGTCCTTCGTCGACCTCGCCTGCATCACGCATCAACGAGGGGAGGTAAGGCAGAAAGGCGTACGGCAACGAAGACGGAGGATGGGGGTGGGTGGGGGTTCCATCGCGAGAACAGCGGTGTCAACGGTAGTGACGTCATCAGCGGCCATTTCGACAGTGACGTCACTGGTGACGCCAGCAGCAAAAACCCTGAGTGGTCTAAAACTGAAGTGCCGTCAGAGGTCACCAGGCTATACCAGTCTCGCTGCATCAAAACAAGACTTGACTAACGAATGGAAGGACTAAAAACCCATCCTGTTCCTCAATTCGCCTGGCATCTCACGTGTCCGGGAACTCTAAAGTGGAGTTTCTTGTTTCCCTGGAGGGGGAAAATACCGCTTTGGCGGCCATCTTTGAAAATGGCCGCGTTTGGCATCTGTATTTGTTCTGCTTCAGAATAATGGCCCCGTCCCCGAGCTGGCTCGTTGCAGGCAGTGTGCAGCTGTACTTGAAGACATTCAGCATAAACACACTGCATCCTGGATCGTTCATCTGAAGGGTCTTGGTTCTACGGTAATGAGTCATTTCCTACGTGGGTGTGTTTACGTGCGTGTTGCAAGAAAACCTAGACATTTCACCTAAGAGGGAAACTACGCCAGGTATTTTAGATCTTGAGGAGGTCGCAGACTGTCAGAACAAGTGGACACCTTACCCTGCAGAGGAGTGGGTCGAGAACGAAGCATAAAAAAAAAAGAAAATAACCTCTGTGTCCTACAAATCTTGTTCGCCACGTAGGGTGGTGACGGAAGGACCTAACCTCACCCAGGGAAGCTTACGTGTAAAACATTCCTTCCAGAGTCTAGCCAAAGAACCAGACATTCCTCCACCACCACCACCACCACCAGCAGTAGCATGGAAAGCATATGGTGCGGACAGCTGTGATATACCCGACCCACTCCAGGCCATCATCAGCATAACACAATGGTACAGATGTCTTCATCATCTGCCCTAGCCTCCTAGGGCTGGAGGCCAACAGCTGACCTGCACGCCAGGCGGGGCCCTAGCCTCCTAGGGCTGGAGGCCAACAGCAGACCTGCGTGCCAGGCGGGGCCCTAGCCTCCTAGGGCTGGAGGCCAACAGCAGACCTGCGTGCCAGGCGGGGCCCTAGCCTCCTAGGGCTGGAGGCCCACAGCTGACCTGCACGCCAGGCGGGGCACACGCTCGTGTCTGACTACACGAAGCCACGGAGGCGGTGGCAGCCTCGGTGAGGGAGGGAGGGAGGTGTGGAGGGAGGGAGGTGTGGAGGGAGGCTGACGTATGATGCTTGGACACCCGTCAGGACTCCATCCTCGAGTGGCTCTGGCCTGGCCCGTCCCACCGCCTGCAGGAGGCACAACGAGGAGGAGGAGAAAGAGAGAGAAAAAAAAAACCACCCCTGCGGGAGTTATTCTACACATCGTCAGAAGTTCGGGGAAGTATTTGCATTTCTTAGTGTCAACCGGAAGCCTCCACGAGATGCTTTCAACGTCGCCATTCTCTGCACTTTACTGCAGTGTAAACCGAGGTGGGTGCAGTGAGACGGGATGCGGCGACACGCCAGGCATGCAGGGAGAGTGGGTGGGGTGGTGAGCGTGCGTGGACACCCGCCAGACACCATGTTGTGGACGCCCTTCCTCTGGACGACGCCGCTCCAAGCCGACCGTCAGGCCTGTCATCTGCAGGCGAGGACCACGAAGATCTCCCTGGTGCTCCTGACGCCACCGGAGGACATGGACGAACATATGAGCGAAGCGGGATCTCTTGCAATGCAGTGGATGACAACTTCCCCAAGCTCCAGGGGGGTCTTTCTTGGTCTATTGTGCAGGTGTGCCTGGGTCTTCAAGGACACCAAGACTGCACCTGTGGGGTCTGCAGGACACCAGATTGCACCTGTGGGTCTGTAGGTCACCAGACTGCACCTGTGGGGTCTGTAGGTCACCAGACTGCACCTGTGGGTCTGCAGGACACCAACTGCACCTGTGGGTCTGTAGGTCACCAGACTGCGCATGTATTCTTGGCCTCTGCTGCACGTTGGCCCTCCAGCTGTGGGCACACCGCCGCAAACTCGGGAGGATAACGATGTGGCCAAACGTCCTCCAGAGGGATGCTGAAGACCCATGACCTGCGGGCGTGACCAGAATGACACTTCGCAGACCACTGTCCTTTGACACCCAACAGCTTACGTCATACTCCAAGGTCAACGTGTCTTTTCCGATGTTCATCAAGAAAGGTGGAGATAGATATGAACGATAAACAAACTCATTTTCGACATAAACTACGTCAGAATGAGTTCCGCCGAGCTGTCCACCACCTCCTCCATCTCCTCCTGCCAAGGGCGTACAGGTCCCGACAGCAGGGACACATCGGATGGAACTGGTTGAGGCAAACTACGAACTCTTAAATCCCAAGAGGCGCTGGGCGGCCGGCCGGCCGGGCAGACAGAGGAGCAGGGAGTGGTGGAGGAGACACAGTCTGGAGGCCACGGCTGGAGACGATGGCTTGAGGTTCAACATCATTATGGAGGCCAACACACCCCAGCTTGCACGCCCCCTCCCACACACCCCTCTCTCTCTCTCTCTCCCCAACACACCTACCCATGCCCCCAACTATAACCCCTCAACACCCAGCTTACACATCCCTCTCTCACAACCCCACTCCTCCACGACGTCCCCCTCACCCAGTATGCTTAACGTTGATAAATTCCCCAGCAGACACCCAGGTTATTATGATCAATCGCGTGTGTAATGCTACCTCCAAGCCGTTTTCTGCCCTGCTGGCGTCGTTTTCTGTTCAAAGAGGGTAATTTTCTGCCCGGAACACCTCATTATTTGCTAAATTTAATAATGTTCGGGATTTTTATGTACTTGATTTTGTTCCCTTGTCTTTCTTTCCTTTCCGTCTTATCCTCACGTGTCTTGCGATGAGGGTCACCTGCAGGAGGGGCGGCTGGCGGTGTGAGGCGAGTGTAAGTGTGGGTCCATCTCCCTCTAGCCTCATACACTAAAACATACCCATATGTCATATATTTGGTATATGTTTTGTGCTGTCGATGGAATATGATAACTACTCAAAGTAGATTATAACCCTAAGAACATAGCATATCATGGCAATAGTTCCACTCGTATCCCGTGGTTGGGGTTCGTCTGTGTGTTTCGTGCGAGAGAAACTGTATTGAGGTTGGGTTCTGCTGCTACGGGCCGCTAACGTTAGCGTGAGTGATGACCAAACTACTGAATGAGCTACCGTCCGCTCGTTTGGCCATTACTCCTAAATCATTGGCTCCGGATTTTTTATTCTTTAAAAGACAAAATCAGGACAGTGGAAAAACTGGTGTTCAACACAAGCTGGGACCACCTGGACCCTTTTTCTCCATAGGGTCTTCCGAGAACGTCTCGCCCAGGGGGCCTTCCCTGTATGGATGGTCCGTGTGGGGAACACTGGAAGGAGAGGAAGACCATATGCCTTGATCTAAAGATACCAATAACCTTCCTGAAGACTGATACACTGGAGTATATTGACCTCCTGTAAACTCTCTCTCTCTCTCTCTCTCTCTCTCTCTCTCTCTCTCTCTCTCTCTCTCTCTAAAGCAACATTGATTTTATGCCTATATTCATTAAGACGACTTTAATTACATCATATATCTGAGATTCTAATGATAAAGTTACGTAATAAAGAGTTACGTAATAAATCGCACGCAATAAACCATAACTTTAAAAATAATAAAAACGCCCACATGAAATATATCAAGATTTTTACACATCTGATGCGAAAAATCCTGAATAACTTCTTATAAATCTCCTTGAAGGGAAATCTTGACCCTTCCTGTTCGGGGGGAAAAAAGATGTATAAATATGCGATAGATATAGCCAGGGAAAATCTGCGGGACCCGCGATCCCGACGCGAAACTCGCCACGTCCAGCGACGTAGCTGGGTCGACTTCCGTCCCTCCTTGGCTGGCGGGTCCCTGCAGCCGCGTCTTCGTTTTCTGTGGCTCGTTGTGGGCCGGGGTGACTCGTGTAAAGCTGGCTCATGTGTGAAGTTATCGCAGCAAGATTTTTTTTTTTTTTCTTTTTTCCCCCCTCTCGACCTGATGGAAAGTTTCTCTCTCTCTCTCTCTCTCTCTCTCTCTCTCTCTCTCTCTCTCTCTCTCTCTCTCTCTCTCTCTCTCTCTGTGTGTGTGTGTGTGTGTGTGTGTGTGTGTGTGCACGTTACACCGCAAGTGAAAAGCCACTTTCGGCGAGACTTGTATACCATCGTCAGCGGACGGAAAGGAGTAGAGTCTCGTCGAAGGGCATCTTTCACTCCCGAGACCAACCATCGTTTCCCTGCTCCTGGCCGGAGTGCAGGAAGACCCCCATACCAGGGGAAGGGTGGCAATTCAAACCACATGGTGGAGGAGAACCTCGAAAACAATAGGCCAGTGAGGCTGGTTCCTCGAGGAGAGGCCTGGCACTGGGTGGGTTAGGGAGAGAGAGAGAGAGAGAGCAATCAAGAGAAAATATCAAAGCGAAACGTCAATCGGGGAGAAAATGAAGCAATTTGGAGGGAATTAAAGAGACAGAGGAGGGGAAAAAAAAGAAGAAAATGGGAAGAATAGCGTGTGTGGAAAGAAGATGGGAGGACACTAGTGACAGAGAGGTTCCCAGTGTGAGGTGCGCCTGCAAGGACGACCAATGATCATGGGGTAATGTGGATCAGCCTGGATGATCAATGATCATAGGGGTAAGCTGGATCAGCCTGGATGATCAATGATCATAGGGGTAATGTGGATCAGCCTGGATGATCAATGATCATAGGGGTAAGGTGGATCAGCCTGGATGATCAATGATCATAGGGGTAAGGTGGATCAGCCTGGATGATCAATGATCATGGGGTAATGTGGATCAGCCTGGATGATCAATGATCATAGGGGTAAGCTGGATCAGCCTGGATGATCAATGATCATAGGGGTAAGGTGGATCAGCCTGGATGATCAATGAAGACCAAAACGGACACAGACGAGACGATATAATGACATTTGTAATCATCATCATTGCTCTTCACTCGTAGGAAAGATGTGGTGACGAGGCCGGGAGTGATTAACAAGAGACATCACTACTGAAGACCTTCCCGCTGTCCAACAACAGACACGATGACAACGGACCATCGTCTGGGTAACCCGGGTTGTGGTCCAACAATAACAACAGACCCTCGTCTGGGTAACCCTGGTTGTGGTGCAAATTATGATGAGAACAACTGGAAGTGGAATGTATCTTGTGTTGTTCCCAGCTGTAACTGATTTAAAAACTTTTACAATGGATTCTGTAATACCTGTCATGGATTCTGTAACCTCTACCATGACTTCTGTAACCCCTTCCATGGCGACTGTAACCTCTACCATGTGGTTCTGTAACCGTGGCTCCTCCACGGCCGTAACCATGGTTTCTAGTACAGCCCCTTCTGTAACACCTACCATGGTTTCTCTACCACCTACCACGGCTTCAGTAAAGCACACACACACACACACACACACACACACACACACATATACACACACACACACACACACACACACACACACACACACACACACACACACACACACACACACACACACACACTTTACGTTCATCTTAGAAGTTATTATCTTCCCTGGTGACCAGGATGGGCCCAGCTGCCCAGCTGCTTAACAAACATTAAACGGGAAGCAAATGTTTATATAATTC
This sequence comes from Panulirus ornatus, assembly GCF_036320965.1. Lineage (NCBI taxonomy): Eukaryota > Metazoa > Arthropoda > Malacostraca > Decapoda > Palinuridae > Panulirus > Panulirus ornatus. The sequence goes on along the minus strand of NC_092225.1, from coordinate 29,561,711 downwards.
TAATGTTGCTACAATGTAGAGTGACTTTAGGGCACGACGGTACGACCCCCTGAGCACGACGGTACGACCCTTGAGCACGACGGTACGACACCCTTGAGCACGACTGTGCGACCCCTTGAGCACGACGGTACGACACACTTGAGCACGACTGTACGACCCCTTGAGCACGACGGTGCGACACCCTTGAGCACGACTGTACGACCCCTTGAGCACGACGGTACGACCCCTTGAGCACGACGGTACGACCCCTTGAGCACGACGGTGCGACA
>NC_092225.1:29541442-29556442 GCF_036320965.1 Panulirus ornatus | reverse complement strand
ATCTATCACGTCATCAATACCTTCCTGTGTTATCTATCACGCCATCAATACCTTCCTGTGTTATCTATTACGTCATCAATATCTTCCTGTGTTATCTATCACGTCATCAATACCTTCCTGTGTTATCTATCACGTCATCAATACCCTCCTGTGTTATCTATCACGTCATCAATACCTTCCTGTGTTATCTATCACGTCATCAATACCTTCCTGTGTTATCTATCACGTCATCAATACCTTCCTGTGTTATCTATCACGTCATCAATACCTTCCTGTGTTATCTATCACGTCATCAATACCTTCCTGTGTTATCTATCACGTCATCAATACCTTCCTGTGTTATCTATCACGTCATCAATACCCTCCTGTGTTATCTATTACGTCATCAATATCTTCCTATGTTATCTATCACGTCATCAATACCCTCCTGTGTTATCTATTACGTCATCATTATCTTCCTATGTTATCTATCACGTCATCAATATCTTCCTGTGTTATCTATCAAGTCACAAATATCTTCCCCAAGTTATCAGTCATGATCATCACCATGTTCACGATCTTCCCCAAGTTATCAGTCATGATCATCACCATGTTCACGATCTTCCCCAAGTTATCAGTCATGATCATCACCATGTTCACGATCTTCCCCCAAGTTATCAGTCATGATCATCACCATGTTCACGATCTTCCCCAAGTTATCAGTCATGATCATCACCATGTTCACGATCTTCCCCCAAGTTATCAGTCATGATCATCACCATGTTCACGATCTTCCCCAAGTTATCAGTCATGATCATCACCATGTTCACGATCTTCGCGTCAAAAATCTTCAATATTCAGAACAGGTCACCACGTCGTCCCCACGCTCCTTCACCATGATATTCGGCCTCCGAAGACGCACAATATTCGGGGATCCTGGCGCCACGATATTCAGCATCCGGGTGAGGTATATTCTGGCCAGGTCTTCGCCACTGTAACTGCATTCACCCAGACCAATTTTCCAAAAATAAAAAAATGGGGAAAGGTTCGAACCCCTCCCTTCCCAAAAAAAGAATCAAAAATCAAAAACCCAGACAAAAGCCAGGACATAATAGGGTCACAAAAATACTGGTCTTGAACAATACTCGAGGTCTTGGGAGGGGGGGGGGGGGTGAGGGGGGGCCCTGGCACATTATTTAATCGAGTGGAGTAATTGGAGATGGACCTGGGGATTTCTAAAGCGCTTCCTCCTCCTCCTCCTCTTCCAGCAATGCTTAATATGATCCCTAATTGATCCTACGACCGCTGATTGGACTAACTGAATAATATATATATATATATATATATATATATATATATATATATATATATATATATATATATATATATATATATATATATATATATATAATTTACGTCACCATCTTGTGGTACCCCACTAAGGGGCAAGCCACTATATATATATACCCCTTTCTGAAAGGTATTTCTCTTCTCCCAGTTGTAATGGCAGAGTGCTCCAGCGGGGGTGGGTGGCATCCAGCGTGGCACAGGGCCACAGGGGCCAGGCTCTGATTGGCCTGGACCCCAGGCCGTCCACCAACCCCTCCCCCGCTGGCCAGGTTTAATGGCCACAATACTTACTTCACAACCCTGCTGCTATTAAGTGACTTTACCATTTACTTTTAGAAAAATGTCGATGATATATATATATATATATATATATATATATATATATATATATATATATATATATATATATATATATATATATATATATATATATATATATATATATATATATATATATATATTCCTATGAGTCCACGGGAAAAATGAAACACGAAAAGTTCCCAAGTGCACTTTCGTGTAATAATCGCTTCATCAGGGGAGACACAAGAGAGAAATATAAAAGTCAGTTGATATATATCGAACAGACGAAGCTAGGACGCCAATCACATGTTTACCAAATGGCGTCCTAGCTTCGTCTCTTCGTTGTATATCAACTAACTGTTATATTTCTCTCTTGTGTCTCCCCTGATGATGTGATTGTTACACAAAAGTGCACTTGGGAACTTTTCGTGTTTCATTTTCCCCCTGGACTCATAGGAATATCTTGATCACGCGCAAAATTGTGATCCTTTCCAATATATATATATATATATATATATATATATATATATATATATATATATATATATATATATATATATATACTGCAAATATCATACCATAAAGTTGATAATTCCCTTCACACTATCATAAGTTCTAAATATATAAGCATAAAAAACGGGAGATGTGGCGTTGACGCATCCAAGGTTCCCATCAGCTGAAAACTGTTCGAACCCAAGAAATTCCCAGGTCAAAGGTCAGCCCAGCTCTATTTCCCAAGACTTGACCCAACTTAGTAACAGCTTATTTTAAAGTGTTTGTTAAATTCGCTGGGTAAAATGACCTATATATATATATATATATATATATATATATATATATATATATATATATATATATATATATATATATATAGGAGGATAAGAGGAAGCGAAGAAGGAAAGGAAGAAAGAGAAAGAATATCAAGATAACTCAGAGGAAGATGAAGGAAGGAAGGAAGGAAGGAAGGCGGTGAAAATGAAATCTGACCCCAAACGAAAAATGTGATAAATTCTCGAGGGGAACAAAGAGCCAACAGCCACCTTACAATAGGACGGCCCACCAACAACAACTGGACGAGAGAGGCGACCTTATGACTCGCCTCATAAAGCAGTTACAGAAAAGCCCTCAACCCCCCCCCCCTCCCCTCGCCTTTAAGAAATAACAAGAAACGTTTTCTTGATACCAACTTTACGAAATTAAACTCAATTTGCGTTTAAAGCAAGAAAGAAAAGGAGGGGAGGGGAGGGGAGGGGGGCATTGGCTTCGACGCATTTAGGGTTCCAAGGATGCGCTACGTTCAGGAGCTAGGTCATGATGGACTCTCTTGAAGAAAACAAGAAAAAAAACAAAAAAACACGAGAGGTTTCTTTGACTTGACTGTACTCTCTCTCTCTCTCTCTCTCTCTCTCTCTCTCTCTCTCTCTCTCTCTCTCTCTCTCTCTGCAGTAGTCACACCTTCGCGCGAGCGAGTGATCCACACATTTCACGGAACGCCAGACCACCGGAGGATTTCATTAACGTGGAGGCAGGGAGGCTCCTTAAAGGCCAGAGTCGCCTGCCAGTTGAAAACAGTGCCACACACACACACACACACACACGCGCGCGCGCGCGCGTTGAACAACAGACCGGATTAATATCCGGTCTTCAAGGTCTACTCCGGGTATTACTGACCTCTCCTTGATTACGGATGTGCCATGTTCACTTCAGTTTCCGGATTATAAAACAAATATTAATCTTTTGGTGATCGTAGTGTTCAAAAATTCACCTTCCAGCACGTCTGTACACTGGATTTCCATTCAGTATTCCAGTAACAGTGGGGCAACGGGAGAACATATGGACCTCTTGTAACAGTGAGACAACAGAGGAAGATACGGGTCTTGTAACAGTGAGGCAACAGAGGAAGATACGAGTCTTGTAACAGTGAGGCAACAGAGGAAGATACGGGTCTTGTAACAGTGAGGCAACAGAGAAACCACAGAACATGTAACAGTGATGCAACAGAAGAACCACGGAACATGTAACAGTGAGGCAACAGAGGAAGATACGGGTCTTGTAACAGTGAGGCAACAGAGGAAGATACGGGTCTTGTAACAGTGAGGCAACAGAGGAACCACGGAACATGTAACAGTGAGGCAACAGAAGAACCACGGAACATGTAACAGTGAGGCAACAGAGGAAGATACGGGTCTTGTAACAGTGAGGCAACAGAGGAACCACGGAACATGTAACAGTGAGGCAACAGAAGAACCACGGAACATGTAACAGTGAGGCAACAGAGGAAGCTACGGGTCTTGTAACAGTGAGGCAACAGAGGAACCACGGAACATGTAACAGTGATGCAACAGAAGAACCACGGAACATGTAACAGTGAGGCAACAGAGGAAGATATGGGCCACGTAATACCACGGCAGCTCCCGTGGTCGAGCCAGCCTGGGCCCCTTCACTTCACTCTACCAATAAGTAACAATACTCAAGCTTTCTCTTGAACTCAGGACGGTTTTCTTTTAATTAGCATCAGTAAATGAAAGGAGGTGACACGTGCCTCCTTCAAGACGAGGTGCATCCTTGGAGGGTCATCGGTAACCACTCCACCGAGGTCGACCTCCAAGGATTCTTTTTATCAGGAGGGGCACATACCCCCCCTCCCACTCCCACCCCCACCCACAGACACAGACACACACACACACACACACACACACACACACACGAAAAGTATCTTTTTTTTTTCATCTTATTTCACAATTTTTCTTCCTCATAGAGGGAGCCAATGGCAATCGGTCTTTGATACGCGATCTATACCATACGTCGAAAGTTATGCAATATCGCCCTACATATCAGTACTGTCTAAACCTTTCAGCACGACGGTACGATCCTTGAGCACAACGGTACGACCCTCGAGCACGACGGCACGATCCTTGACCACGACGGTACGACCCTTAACCACGACGGTACGACCCTTGAGCACGACGGTACGACCCTTGACCACAACGGTGCGACCCTTAACCACGACGGTACGATCCTCGAGCACGACGGTACGACCCGCGAGCACGACGGTTCGACCCTCGACACGACGGTACAACCCTTGAGCACGACGGTACTACGACCCTCGAGCACGACGGTACTACGACCCTCGAGCACGACGGTACGATCCTCGAGCACGACGGTACGACCCTTGACCACGACGATACGACCCTCGACCACGACGGCACGACCCTCGACCACGACGGCACGATCCTTGAGCACGACGGTACGATCCTTCAAGGCAATGATGGCCTTGTTATCAACACGACACTTAATCCTTCAGGTCGTAGCCCAGGTCAACATGTCCATGAATTCTTGTATAGAAACCGGTTCCAAACTTTGATCACACCTTACGTAATATAAGCAATAATGATGAGCAATTCTTACTGTGTCTTCCGTTCCATCACCCTCACGTATTCCTGGTAACAAGTTCACGTACATCGGACGCACAGACATACTGTGTGCGTAAAAATACAAACGTGCGTACGTAGAGAACACACTGTACGTATGGAAGAACACGGACATAGATGGAAGAACATGGACATAGATCGGAGAACATGGACATAGAAGAACACGCACATAGATAGATCGGAGAACATGGACATAGATCGGAGAACACGGACATAGATGGGAGAACATGGACATAGATGGAAGAACATGGACATAGATGGAAGAACATGGACATAGATGGAAGAACACGGACATAGACAGATCGGAGAACATGGACATAACAAGCAATGATCCACCAGATTCGATGCAGGACAAGTATTAGAGAGGCATCTAGAAAATGAGACTCAGACTTCTCCCTCAGCTGATTGGACGAGGGAAGGTAAGGTGGTGACGGTGATTGGACGAATCTCTCGCGGTCGCGCTGCTTGTGTGAGACGACTGAAGGACTGATGAAGGTGTTACGAATATATGATGTCGGAGGAGGGCTACTAGAAGCTGCGAGAGTAAGAGAGTAAGCCGTGTGTGCGAGTAGAAACAGAGGAAGGCGAGTGGTTCCAGGTGTGTCTGCGGCCGAGAGTGTGTGATGTCACCACGGCTGTTTCATCTATTTATGGATGGGGGTGGTGAGGGAGGTGAATGCGAGGGTCCTGGAGAGAGAGAGAGAGAGAGAGAGAGAGAGAGAGAGAGAGAGAGAGAGAGAGAGAGAGAGAGAGAGAGAGAGAGAGAGAGAGAGAGAGAGAGAGAGAGACCACCGGGTCATGGCGAGCGTCAGAGTCGCTGGAAACCCAGACTCCAGGCAGGAGTTCTTACCATCATGCAGTCATTCCCGTTACACCTGTGCCGCCCGCCCCCGCCCCTCACTCACCGTCCACCTAGGCGCTCCTGAATGACAACACCTCGTAACACATTGGACTGGAGTGGTCATGAGGGCCCCGTCAGGAGCCGGTGGGGTTCGCTCACCCCCCAGGGGAGACGGTCGGCCCAGCTCGCCCAGGGGCTGGAGGGAGGACGCTCGCTGTGGTCTGTTCCTCCCCTTTAAAAAAAAACAAAGCAACAACTTACATACTTACCTGGTATTCTGGGCTGGCGTGAGGGGAACAACTTGGGTTTGCTCTTCATTCTGCCTTGCGTGCACCGGCCGGACGGTCGACAATAGCATGCTCCTCGCCTGTGATATAGGCCTATGCTGCCTCTTCCCCCCTCACCTCAGCTCAAAGCTGCCGTTATCAGCGCATTATCCACACATGTTTATGACGGCTGCTGTAAAACTTGGATTCCCATGACAGGATCTGGTCAGGTGACACGGTGTTTACACTCTGCTGGAAGTGCGTCGTGTGGGGGGAGGGTGGCGTTCAGCGGGTGGGAGGGACCGAAGCTGTGGGGGCAACAAGGGCGCTTAACTGCAGTCGTCCATCCGCCTCTCCCCTGTGGCGCCCCTCCAGTGTGACGCCCCCTCACAGCAGTTCCAGCCACCTACACTGGCGTGTGCCCAGGGGGCGGACATGTCTCATAGCACGGGTCTTTTCTGCACTGAGGTGGTGTGAGGTGCCTCTCCTCTCCTCCTCCACGGAGCGACACACTCACGGAACAAAACCTTCACCAGAAGTCTGGCGTCCGTCGAAGCTCCCCTCACAGTGGTCTTAGAACTCGCGCTGGTGCATCATGAGGAGAAGTGATTAATGAGACGAATTATGAGACCTTAGTTACGGCGAGAATACGGGATACTCTCTCAGATCAAAACTCGGAAGCTGTGAACAAGAGGAACGTGCCCTGGGATGTCAGAGGGATCACAGGATTCAGGGGAAGTAGTTTCAGTAAGGCATGGTAGGCTGGGAGGAGGAGGATACCTGGGCATGCGAGAGAGAGAGAGAGAGAGAGAGAGAGAGAGAGAGAGAGAGAGAGAGAGAGAGAGAGAGAGAGAGAGAGAGAGAGGTTGAGGGTCCTCTTTGGCAACCTCAACGTCACGCAAGGTCAGGCACCTGAAGGACGACGGTATGACCTTTGACCTGACCTTCACGGGTCAGGTCAAAGGTTCAGACCGTGGTACCCAGAGGGTACCTTCCGTCCTGCTCAAGAAAAGTTAACTAACAATTCAACGTCTCGCGTCTCAAACATATGATCCTCTAAACCATCATCAGTGTTCTATATCCCACGTTCTTCCTAAATCAAAACTTTGCTTTCGAACACATCTTCAACTTACATAATTTTGATTAGAAAAAAAAGAAAGAAAAGAATATAATCCATGTAATTCCCCAATTCAGCTCAAAACACATTATTACTCCCTTCCACCCCATCGTAACATTACGGTGAACGTGAGGATTACGATCACGACTTTACGACAGGTCCAGTGACGTATCGGTGACGTGTATACACAGGTCCAGTGACGTATCGGTGACGTGTATACACAACTCACTGGACTGGTTTCTAGTTAGCATAGTCGTAGCATCGCACGGTAGATGAACAAAGCCACAGAGAACGTCCCCTCTGTAGAGAACCCCCACAGAGAACGTCCCCTCTGTAGAAACCCAGCATTATTTTCTACGTTTTCTGAAAAGCGTGTTAACCCCCACTTCGCTGTGGACTGGGGTAAGGGCGAAGGTCTCCTGAGAGCGGTTTCACGACTTCGGGAGGTGAGTACGAGCGTCGCAAGGAAGGGTGGGTCGGGTGGGGCAGGCGGGGATGCACCACGACGCCCTACGTCACACCGCCCATACACACACACACACACACATACTCGAACAACCCACAACCCACCCACAACCCCTTCCCTCCTCACAACATCTTCTCCAGATCACACTCAGCGTTTTCTCCCATCCCGCTCGTAGAGAACGACCCACAACAGCCACAACGACACCAAAAGTTTTCTAATAACTTGGGCACGACCCTGAGCCACGCCAGCTTCATCGTGCACACCGAGGGCATCGCAGTATACAAGTTCTACGTAGAATGGGTAACTCAGACGAGAAAGAAAACGTCAGCGGGTGCCACTCCTTTCTACAATTCCCCAGTCCCGTCCCGGGAGGCAGGGGAGCGCACGACACGCCCCGTGGGACTTGGTTGACTGGGGTGGCGCAGATCAGCGACACGTCGGCCGGCCCGAACCTTCCCGCGTCCCAGCTGGGAGTGAAGACTTTGGCCCTTGGCTGCCTGCCTCGCTGGCTGGCTGCCTCCCTCCCTCCCAGACCTACACTGCCAGAGGTTACACTCACTACACCTCTCTCCCACGCGCGCCCCAGCATCCATAACATGCATGCAAACACTGGGGAACACATACACACACACACACACACACACACACACACACACCTAGTGAGTATAAGACTCTCTCACATATGATCATGGAACGTTTAACTTCTCTGTGCATGACGTCCACTGTGGAAATACTGCTCATTGGTGACGCGGTGTCGATGTTGTCAGTGAAGCAGACAGTGGGTGGTACAAAGGTCGATGTTGTCAGTGGGTGGGACAGTGTTTATGTTGTCAGTGGGTAGGACAGTGCTTTATGTTGCCAGTGGGTGGCACAGTGTCTATGTTGTCAGTGGGTGGTATAGAGGTGTATGTTGTCAGTGGGTGGGACAGAGGTTATGTTGTCAGTGGGTGGTACATTGGTAATGTTGTCAGTGGATGATACAGTGGTTGTGTCGTTAGTGGTTAGTATGATCATCAGCTTGTTACTAGATGGTTCAGTCATTACGCTGTTATGTTATGATGCGTCGGTCATTAAGTCTGCACGTATAGCTCAGATCACGTCGTTCGAGGGAACGTAATTGGTCGTTTAGTCAACCGATGTCAACCGTGGATTCAGGACAACAAATTACCAGTGACGTAGACGACAGACGAGCCCTGTTCATGTAAACAAAACCTGCTCGTTTTTTGTTTCCCCCTTTTCTTTCTTTTTTTTAAGGCAAACTTAGCTACTTCTGCGCCAAGGGGGGTTCCCAAAGTAGATCAGTCAGTATGGAGGAACTGGGTATATTTACCGAGCTGAGTGGCGAATCACGCCCATCAAAGACGAGGAGAAACTCCGCGAGAACTTCGACACAAAAAAAATGGAAAACAGGAGAAGATGAGGTTTCACAAGCGTTCACCTCCGCCAAGTTACGACATCCCGGCTGAGCAAATCCCTCCAGAGGCCGAAGCTACAAAGTACGTGGAAAGAGGACGAGACGCGTGGACGAGACAGATGTGAGAAAATCTGAGTAAACTGGAATAACGAAGAGTTGCCACGAGTGTTGTGGGAAAGATGGAGGTTGTGTGTCCAACAGCGAACGTCGAACGCTTCGTTAATCCTCCAACTTCAGGACAGTAATGACAGATGAACGACAACCGTTACCACCGTAGGGTCGAACTTACCTTCACCGTCATGCAGGTACCTCGTCCCTAGCTACTGGTGGACACGGGACAACACACACGTACCTGGGGGGGAAGACAAGGACATAATTACCATACTGTCGCCATCGACCGGATCAAAGGCTAAGGTGTGAACTCTATGGAAATACGCTCGTTAAAGGGTTCAACACCCATGGAACTGTGCTCTACATGGTTCAACACCCATGGACGTGTATCACACAAGAGTTCTATCCCTTAGAAATGTATCCTTTATGGTTACGTCAATATAACAGATGAGGTTCCATCTCAAAGACATGTCCCATGATGGATCCTAACCCGTGGGAATGCACTGTGCAGGATTCTATCCCATGTTTATGTACTTGAAAAAGTACAACTCATTGTAAATGTATCCCCCCAAAAATTGTATATCCTATGTATATACACTACGAAGAGTTCTACCCCCATGTAAATGTAAACAAGAAGGATTTACCTCCATGTAAATTAACCATGATAGGATTCTATCTGTGAATTAGAGAAGGATTCTGAGACCATCCTAGACCCTGTGGCAATCCCAGACCCGGGGGCAATCCTACACCCTGGGACAATTCTACACCCTGGGACAATAATACAACCTGGGACGATCCCATACCCTGGGACAATCATACACCCTGGGACAATAATACACCCTGGGACAATCCTACACCCTGGGACAATCCTACACCCTGGGACAATCCTACACCCTGGGATAATAATACACCCTGGGATAATAATACACCCTGGGATAATCCCACACCCTAGGACAATCCTACACCCTGGGACAATAATACACCCTGGGACAATCCTACACCCTGGGACAATAATACACCCTGGGATAATCCCACACCCTAGGACAATTCTACACTCTGGGATAATCCTACACCCTGGGACAATTCTACACCCTGGGATCACCCTACACCCTGGGACAATACTACACCCTGGGACAATTCTACACCCTGGGACAATACTACACCCTGGGACAATTCTACACCCTGGGATCACCCTACACCCTGGGACAATTCTACACCCTGGGATCACCCTACACCCTGGGACAATACTACACCCTGGGATCTACACCCTGGGATAATCCTACTGGACAATCTAATCACCCTACACCCTGGGACAATACACACCCTGGGACAATTCTACACCCTGGGACAATACTACACCCTGGGACAATTCTACACCCTGGGATCATCCTACACCCTGGGATAATCCTACACCCTGGGATCACCCTACACCCTGGGACAATTCTACACCCTGGGATCACCCTACACCCTGGGACAATTCTACACCCTGGGATCACCCTACACCCTGGGACAATACTACACCCTGGGACAATTCTACACCCTGGGATAATCCTACACCCTGGGATCATCCTACACCCTGGGATAATCCTACACCCTGGGACAATCCTACACCCTGGGACAATCCTACACCCTGGGACAATAATACACCCTGGGATAATCCTACACCCTGGGACAATTCTACACCCTGGGATAATCCTACACCCTGGGATAATCCTACACCCTGGGATCACCCTACACCCTGGGACAACTCTACACCCTGGGATAATCCTACACCCTGGGACAATCCTACACCCTGGGACAATCCTACACCCTGGGACAATACTACACCCTGGGACAATTCTACACCCTGGGATAATCCTACACCCTGGGATAATCCTACACCCTGGGATCACCCTACACCCTGGGATAATCCTACACCCTGGGATAATCCTACACCCTGGGACAATCCTACACCCTGGGACAATCCTACACCCTGGGACAATAATACACCCTGGGATAATCCTACACCCTGGGACAATTCTACACCCTGGGACAATTCTACACCCTGGGATAATCCTACACCCTGGGATAATCCTACACCCTGGGATCATCCTACACCCTGGGACAATTCTACACCCTGGGATAATCCTACACCCTGGGACAATCCTACACCCTGGGAAAATCCTACACCCTGGGACAATAATACACCCTGGGATAATCCTACACCCTGGGACAATTCTACACCCTGGGATAATCCTACACCTTGGGATAATCCTACACCCTGGGATCACCCTACACCCTGGGATAATCCTACACCCTAGGACAATTCTACACCCTGGGATAATCCTACACCCTGGGATCATCCTACACCCTGGGATAATCCTACACCCTGGGACAATCCTACACCCTGGGACAATAATACACCCTGGGATAATCCTACACCCTGGGACAATACTACACCCTGGGATAATCCTACACCCTGGGATAATCCTACACCCTGGGATAATCCTACACCCTGGGGTCATCCTACACCCTGGGACAACTCTACACCCTGGGATCATCCTACACCCTGGGATAATCCTACACCCTGGGATCATCCTACACCCTGGGATAATCCTACACCCTGGGATAATCCTACACCCTGGGACGATCCCACACCCTGGGATAATTCAGGAAGGCAATCATTATGAAGTGAAGTGACGGGCGTGGAGGACAAGGTTGCCAACGACGGATTAAACTCCCGGGTTCGATGCCGGCGGTTGTGGTCAAGACCATGTGTGTGTGTGTGTGTGTGTGTGTGTGTGTGTGTGCGAGGCGGGGTGGGCGGGGTCAATATCTTGCGTAGTGGTATCCGCTGACAATATTATCAACTTCCGGTAATCTTTCGAGGGGTGAGATAACTTCATAGATTTATCTTTTTTTTTCTTTCATTTTTCTCGCGTTTTTTTTTTTTTTGATATTTCCAAACGAGGCTGAGAAATGACTGCGACGTTCAACGAATCACCCGAAACAGATTCGTTCAATGCGTCCGAAGCAGTCTCGTTCAACGTGTCAGAGACAGTCTCGTTCAACGCGTCCGAGACAGTCTCGTTCAAGAGAGAGAGAGAGAGAGAGAGAGAGAGTAACTCTTAAGGGGCAAGATTTGCTACTCTCTCTCTCTCTCTCTCTCTCTCTCTCTCTCTCTCTCTCTCTCTCTCTCTTTCTCTCTCTCTCTCTCATGCAATCAAACTAAAATGTTTCCTTTTTTTCTTTTTGGCCAGTATCTTCTCCAATCTCACTGGTGGCGAGTGTCCAAGCCACTCAAATATATATATATATATATATATATATATATATATATATATATATATATATATATATATATTACTTTCTTATTATACTTAATCGCTGTCTCCCGCGTAAGCGAGGTAGCGCAAGGAAACGCCCACCCACACACACATGTATATACATAAACGGCCTCACACGCATGTACATAGCTATACATACCTATACATACATATACATACACAGAAATATACATTTCAACGTATACATACACAGACATATACATAACCCTCACTGTGGGAGACAGTTGTTTACCAACTCAAGTTTTCATTTATTCTACGTAAGTTTGTCTGTATCACGTGAGGCAGGTCAACACTGCCCAGTTCACACATGCTCCTCATGTGAGGTTACTGTGTACTTCAAGACGCTGGCCAGGGGAACGCTATTAACATGTTACGACAGCTGCCGTTTCGATTTGATCACTTTAGGTAAAGTTCCTTAAAGAGAAAGAGAAAGAAATAGAGAAGTGTTTTCTTTTAAGTCAGTCTTTAAACAGGATCTTCCATTAGACAATTCACGGTAGAATCTGACTTTCGTTATATTTTACGTAAAGATTTCTTCCACACACGAATTTCCACCGGATGTTTTGATGTATTGTACACATTGTCTGTCCTGCTCCCACACCTGTGTCACGTGTGACACGATGTTGTCCTTTATTTAAAGGAGTTTCTCTCACGCCTTAAAAACCTTTCCTACTGCATGGCGTTTCTTATAACCCTTCGAAAGCCAGTCGGTTTCTCGTCCGAGACAAAAGCTTCAGTCTGCCTCTCATTCCAGACAACGTTTCCTTCCGTCTGTTCCTGGAATAAACCCAGCGTTGGAGACAGATTTTTAGTTTGGGCCTTTCTGGGTCCACATTCCCCTGGCCAAAGTCTGCCAAGCTCCTTGGGCAAAGGACTTCTTCAGTTTCCTTTTGAGATGGTCTTCTGCTGCGAACCACCCTGTGAGATGAGGTCTTCTGCTCCGGACCACCCTGTGAGATGGGTCTTCTGCTCCGGAACACCCTGTGAGATGGGTCTTCTGCTCCGGACCACCCTGTGAGATGGGTCTTCTGCTCCGGAACACCCTGTGAGATGAGGTCTTCTGCTCCGGACCACCCTATGCGATGAGGTCTTCTGCTCCGGACCACCCTGTGAGATGAGGTCTTCTGCTCCGGACCACCCTGTGAGATGGGTCTTCTGCTCCGGACCACCCTGTGAGATGGGTCTTCTGCTCCGGAACACCCTGTGAGATGAGGTCTTCTGCTCCGGACCACCCTGTGAGATGGGTCTTCTGCTCCGGAACACCCTGTGAGATGAGGTCTTCTGCTCCGGACCACCCTATGCGATGAGGTCTTCTGCTCCGGACCACCCTGTGAGATGGGTCTTCTGCTCCGGACCCTCTGTCCACAGTCATGCATCACCCACCTCAGCCAACGCCGCCCCCTTCCAACAACCTCGCTTTCCACCACACACACACACACACACACACACACACACACACACACACACATTCTCTCTCTCTCTCTCTCTCTCTCTCTCTCTCTCTCTCTCTCTCTCTCTCTCTCGTCCTAGTCCGGCTTTAATCAAAATGACAATAAATAATGAACAAAAAAATTAAAAGATACAATTACGAGAACATCGCCAGATGCACACACGGGAGAGAACACACAAAACTCCACTGTTCGTAATTACAAGCCCGGAAACTGAAAATACAAAACCCATGACGCTATTTTCTTACCAAAAGAAACTTTTCTTTTTTTGTCTTCCGAAGTTCATATGTACCTTTAGACGTGTCTTCAACCTACTGCCAAAAGAAAAATAAATAATATCTGCCCCAACACCTGCACGTAAATGTTGACAAAGATCCGTTTTCTATGCGACGCCTACTGTCAACATTTTCTTCTTAACAAATTCATGTCGTGTGTCGTTATATTTACTGTTCTTTACAAGCGCGAGGCAGAGGCACTGAAACTTGGCACACACACACAGGCAAACTTTGTATTAATCATGACAAGAATATGAATAAGAAATGCTTAAAACAGACAACACTTCAGTCAAGTAATTAATTAATATATATATATATATATATATATATATATATATATATATATATATATATATATATATATATATATATATATATATATATATTTTTTTTTTTTTTTTTTCATACATATTCGCCATTTCCCGCGTTGGCGAGGTAGCGTTAAGAGCAGACGACTGAGACTTAGAGGGAATATCCTCACTTGGCTCCCTTATCTGTTCCTTCTCTTAGAAAAAGTAAAACGGGAGGGGAGGATTTCCAGCCCTCCGCTCCCTCCCCTTTTAGTCGCCTTCTACGACAGGCAGGGAATACGTGGGAAGTATTCCTTCTCCCCTATCCCCAGGGGTGATATGTAGTGACATGTATATAAACATAACTATTTATTGATTAATGACAA
>NC_092225.1:29463942-29538942 GCF_036320965.1 Panulirus ornatus | reverse complement strand
ACGTGACACAAGAACACGATAAGGATTTACGAGGGAGGCCACCCAGGCCAGGCCAGGGGAGGAGGGTACTACGGGGCGAGCAGGAGGGAGGGAGGGAAGGGCAGGAGGGAGGATAAGAAGACTGGGTGAAGGATGAAGATGGAGGAGGGGGGGAAGAATAATGAGCGACGGATGAAGACAAGACGAGAATATTGAGTGAATATTGAAGACAAGACGAGAATATTGAGTGAATATTGAAGACAAGACGAGAATATTGAGTGAATATTGAAGACAAGACGAGAATATTGAGTGAATATTGAAGACAAGACGAGAATATTGGGTGAATATTGAAGACAAGACGAGAATATAGAGTGAATAATGAAGACAAGACGAGAATATTGAGTGAATATTGAAGACAAGACGAGAATATTGAGTGAATATTAAATACAAGACGAGAATATTGAGTGAATATTGAAGACAAGACGAGAATATTGAGTGAATATTGAAGACAAGACGAGAATATTGAGTGAATATTGAAGACAAGACGAGAATATTGAGTGAATATTGAAGACAAGACGAGAATATTGGGTGAATATTGAAGACAAGACGAGAATATAGAGTGAATAATGAAGACAAGACGAGAATATTGAGTGAATATTGAAGACAAGACGAGAATATTGAGTGAATATTAAATACAAGACGAGAATATTGAGTGAATATTGAAGACAAGACGAGAATATTGAGTGAACATTGAAGACAAGACGAGAATATTGCGTGAATAATGAAGACAAGACGAGAATATTGAGTGAATATTGACGACAAGACGAGAATATTGAGTGAATATTGAAGACAAGACGAGAATATTGAGTGAATAATGAAGACAAGACGAGAATATTGAGTGAAGGATGGATGAGTGTATGGGAGCAGCAGGTGGATGAGCGTGAGTGAAGGGGGAGCCATCCACGTCAGTACGAGATATGAACACGAGAAATGAGGGGAAAATTGACTTCATGAGTCAGTGGTCCGTGAGGAGCAGACTGGCTGTGGATTGGATGAGGCAGGGGAAGTAATGGCCAAAGAGATGGTTAGGGTGAGGGAGATTGCTAGTAGTGTGATGGAGGGAGAGACTGAGGGACTAGAAGGGTGATGATGTGGACGGACACAAGTAAGGGAGTAGTTAGGTAGACCGAACGATATAGTGAGGTGAGTAGTTAATGAGATGGAGAAACACAGTGAGGGAGGAGTAGTTAGAGAGAGAGAGAGAGAGAGAGAGAGAGAGAGAGAGAGAGAGAGAGAGAGAGAGAGAGAGAGAGAGAGAGAGAGAGAGAGAGAGAGAGAGAGAGAGAGAGAGAATCAGTATGTTTATCGAATACACAGCGTCTAAGCAAACCCCCCCCCCCAAGAAATGAGATGCCCGGCCGTGTGTGTGGGTGTGTGGGTGGGTGTGTGGGTGTTCGGGTGGGTGTGTGGGTGGGCGTGTGGGCGGGCGGGCGGGTGGGCGGGTGGGTCAGCCTGGCGCGGGACGGTGGGACACGCACCATGCTCAGCCCGGCGTCTGGCTGATCCTACCATAAGGCCAAGCATGAAGACAGATGGCCCGGGCGACCACGGAGGCGAGGTGGTCCGCCACCAGGAATGTGGAGGTGTGACCTGCCGGGGGACTCACGTATCGCTCTCTCTATCGTCTCCTTCGCGCCTTATCTCATCTCACGCTACGCCTCATCTTACCTTTATCTCCCACCTTATCTACATGTTATCATGCCCCCCCCCCTGATTAATTCCAGGAACGTGACATGCGGGGCCACAACTTTTCACAGAATTCATCTCGTTTTCTATATTTCCCGTTTTTTTTATGAGCGTCTTCTTTTCCCAACGGGGCAAGATCAAAGATGGTGGACTCCCAGAATACTCAACCAGACAACCAGAACAAATAAGACATATGATTCTGGCACTCTACAGCTTGGTGGATGAGGAAAGAGTAACGGAAACTCTATCCATTTCCCACCTTTAACAAGAGCGCCTTGTCTACAACCATAACCTAAGAATGGGCGAACAGAGGGACGCAGATCGAAAAATATACGCACTCACGCCTGAATACATCAGCTGAACATACTGGAATGAACAGGGATCAGTGGAACAGCGGCAGAGACCGCATGGAACTGCAAGGGGACCTTGACAAAATGTAGCAGCGATCAGACATGGGACTTATGGAATCACAACACTGGGATATGCAAATAGACAAGACAGTGAGTTATCTATCGAGGGTAATAACTTACAAGTGTCTCTCAGCTACAACCCTCTGTCACCTGAAGACCATGTGAGGTGGTCTGTGGGGGGGGGAGGGATCTACATTCCGGCCAACATGAAGACCACATTCCGGCCAACATGAAGACCACATCCCGGTCAACAACATGAAGACCACATCCCGGCCAACATGAAGACCACATCCCGGCCAACAACATGAAGACCACATACGAGTTCTGATGTTACGAGATGTTAGATAAACACGAGGCACCAGCATCAGTCCAAGGTCGCCTCATCTGAAGATAAAAGATGGTACTAGGAAGTGGCTGGGAAGGGGGGGGGGGGGGGGGAGACGAAGCCTTCCAACCTGCCCACACTGGAAGATGGAAGAGTTGGGGGTGACTTGCCAACCACGCATGAGTTCCCCGTGAGGCCACTGGGAGGAATATCTTAATCAACAACATAACTGAAGGAACCAAACGAACAGGAAGTAACACACACACACACACACACACACACACACACGCACACACACACACACACACACACATACACACACAGAGGACTCACCACCCCCCGTCCCCCCCGCCCTCTTGACATCCCTTCACTCAAGAGTAAACCTTGTGTTACTGCTCTACCGAGAACCACAGGCCATTCTCTCTCTCTCTCTCTCTCTCTCTCTCTCTCTCTCTCTCTCTCTCTCTCTCTCTCTCTCTCTCTCTCGAAGTACATCCATGATCCTACAGTTCACTCTGGGTTTACCAGTCTGTCTGAACTTGCCACCAGACTATGGATGAGTCTCTCTCTCTCTCTCTCTCTCTCTCTCTCTCTCTCTCTCTCTCTCTCTCTCTCTCTCTCTCTCTCTCTCTCTCCCCACCGTCCACAGCAACGTATAGCGGCAACGCAGGCTAGCAATATTCAGCGATCTCCACTTCCCTCCTATATTGCGTGCAACTATGCCCCACATTCCATACCCGCCTCACTCCACTGGACTCGTCAAAAAAAAAAAAGATGAAAACATTGTATACATATATTCCTCGTTATGATGATAATATTCATCACTTCACTAACACGGGAAGTGCAACGTATTGTCTCAACGAATATTGCAGGACAACGTTGGAAAGGTGAGGGAATATTACAGGATAACACTGTAAGAGTGAGGGAATATTACAGGATAAGACTGTAAGGGTAATGTTACAGGATACTATAAGGATGAGGGAATATTACAGGATAATACTGTAAGAGTGTGGGAATATTACAGGATAACACTGTAAGGGTAATGTTACAGGATACTATAAGGGTGAGGGAATATTACAGGATAACACTGTAAGGGTAATGTTACAGGATACTATAAGGGTGAGGGAATATTACAGGATAATACTGTAAGAGTGTGGGAATATTACAGGATAACACTGGAAGGATGTGGGACTATTACAATACAGATATTCAAACTAACCCAATAGCTTTGATCACCTCGACTTAGATAGCCACTTACACTAGACTGGTCAGACATTTCTCGTAGTATTAGATACAAAACTCATTAACAAACGTATTGCTTTGAGCCAGGCCAAGTTTGCTTTCCTCAACACGAATTGTTAACATTAGCGATAATCAAATGACTCGAGAAGTTCAAACCAACACCATGTAGATACGTTCAAGAACAGGCTTGACAGTTTCTTCGCTTGCATTCCACAAGTGACATTATCTGAGCCTACTTAATTACTTATGAAGGTTACTTATAATGGTTATGGGTACTTCTCCTTAAGTCATCCGCTGGCTTTCTATTCTCTTCCGTTGTTACAGCCTCGAAAGGACCCAGAGCTATTTGTATGCGTTTGTGTAACACTGTATGGGTGAGGGAATATTACAGGACAACACAGTGAAGAAGGACAGAATTTCATATAACGGTTTCATAGTTTTTATCATTGTTACAGAAACTCCTACGTGAATGGCACACGAAAGTTTACATTTTATCTTGAGACGGATGCTTTGTTGAGTCTAAGGTCTACTTTCCACAAGATGAATCCATGACCACATACATCCTCGGTATGTACATGGCTCTTGACACAGGGAGAAAGTGTATTACAAATCTAACGTTCTCAAAATAGTTTACCCTTTAAAGAATTCGTTTTCTGTGTTGAAAAAGTCTCACTAGTTTTCTATGACAGAGAATTCGCCCTAACTCTGGTAAATTGCTTTTCCCTCAGAGTTGCGAAATCATCTTCGTGATTGTTTAGATGTAACATACATACTAATACAGAATGTAGTATGCAAACCTAGAAATTATCATACAGGCAATATAACATAGTCTGCTAATCGCACTGGAGCAGGTTTAAACGGAATGAAGATGGGTATGATTATATAAGATGGCCTACTATTATTGAATGTATGAGAATAACTTAGGTGGTATATGTAGAGCTCAGATGATGACGTGAGGAACTACAGGTTCACACGAGGTTATCTTTACCACTCTGAAGAATTCTATAAGGCGAGCGAAGCAAGATGCTGGTCTAGGAAGGGCTAAGATGGCCCCCTTATAGTTCTACAAGGCCCCACATACTTTCACCTGGCCCCACATAACCTTACTTGACCCCCACATTCATCCACATGACCCCTACATAGCCTCACCTGACCCCCACATTCACCCACCTGACCCCCACATAGCCTCACCTGACCCCCACATCGCCTCACCTGACCCCCACATAGCCCCACCTGACCCCCACATTCACCCACCTGACACCCCCACATACCCTCACCTGACCCCCACAGCCTCACCTGACTCCCACAACCTCACCTGACCCCCACATACCCTCACCTGACCCCCACAGCCTCACCTGACCCCCCACATAGCCTCACCTGACCCCCACAGCCCCATCTGACCCCCACATAGCCAAACCTGACCCCCACATACCCTCACCTGACCCCCACATACCCTCACCTGACCCCCCCACAGCCTCACCTGACCCCCCACAGCCTAACCTGACCCCTCACATACCCTCATCTGGCCCCCCAGGCAATACGATCGGCCAATTCAATCCATAAACGGCAGAATTACATGACTGGCAACCCTGACGAAGCTGTCACGCCCTCTCCGCTTGAGTTCGAGCCCCACCTGACGCTGGTGATGTCTCAGAACCCAACTGGTTTATAGAATCGTATACCCCACACACACACGGAAAAAAAGTTCTCGCGACATCTATTAACCAGTAAAGAAAACGGGAGGGGGGGGGGGGGATGTAAAGGAGCCAATCATACGTGGCGGAGAAGTATGGAGGTCCCGGTGCTGTATACGCCCATGTTGCTGGTGTGTGTGGGGGAGGGGAGGGGGGGGGAGAGATTTGATTCTCACCAGATTTAGATGATGGAGATACGGTACAGTAACCTGTACCGTGATGGAGATACGGTACAGTAACCTGTACCTTGATGGAGATACGGTACAGTAACCTGTACCTTGATGGAGATACGGTACAGTAACCTGTACCGTGATGGAGATACGGTACAGTAACCTGTACCGTGATGGAGATACGGTACAGTAACCTGTACCGTGATGGAGATACGGTACAGTAACCTGTACCTTGATGGAGATACGGTACAGTAACCTGTACCTTGATGGAGATACGGTACAGTAACCTGTACCGTGATGGAGATACGGTACAGTAACCTGTACCGTGATGGAGATACGGTACAGTAACCTGTACCTTGATGGAGATACGGTACAGTAACCTGTACCTTGATGGAGATACGGTACAGTAACCTGTACCTTGATGGAGATACGGTACAGTAACCTGTACCTTGATGGAGATACGGTACAGTAACCTGTACCGTGATGGAGATACGGTACAGTAACGTATAGTACCACCCCTCATGACGGCCCCCCCCCCCCCCCCACTGTCAGCTGACAGACCACCTTTACTGTCATCATCTTGACTGTCACCTCCTCCCCCCCCCATCCACCTTCACCAGCGTCAGGAAAATGTCAGCCGTCAGCTGGGGGGGGGGGGGGGTTGGTGTGAGGATGTCAGCTCGAAAGTGACTGACACCATGTAACATTACCAGGTAGCGTGTCCCTCCTGCAGGTAGCGAGCTGATGATCCACCTTCACGGTGTCGTATACACGGCTCCACCAGCCTCGCCTTCAGGAAACACCCACCCCTCCCCTCCTCCCTTCCGTTTTCTATCCTCTCCTCCTCCTTTATTACCCCATTCCTCTCTATTGTAAGAACTATGCATTCTTTCCTCTACTCCTATGCCTCAAACATTTGCTTTAATAGTACGTTTCTCTATACTACCACTGTGACAAGCCTTAATCCCCACTGAGGAATGTACAAGTCTGGCACTGTAGATACATGACATTTATATTCTTGAAAGCACACACACACTCAGGACTCTACTACATATATGTGTACTACATATATGTGTACTACATATATGTGTTCTGCAGATCTTAAACGTCACAAAATGGTAAATTTAAACCTTGATTTCCCTCGGTGGCCACGACACTGACTACATCTACCCTACCCTTCATGTAAACCAACCGATGCTTAACTTAAAACTAACCTGAGCTCAACCACAGAGGATGTTAAATACTACAAGATCGGAAATGCTTAACTTAAAACTAACCTGAGCTCAACCACAGAGGATGTTAAATACTACAAGATCGGAAATGCTTAACTTAAAACTAACCTGAGCTAAAAAAGGATGTTAAATACTACAAGATCGCAATCTTAACCACTATTTGGTGTATTTTGTTAACCTTACCAAACTTAACCGTCCCCCCTAAATTAACATAAATTAACCTTACCTTACCTAACTTAACCTTATATCTTTTGAACCCAACCAGAATTATACCCTTCCCATAACGTAGAGATGATAAATATTACGAACAATTTAACGTGATTCACGTAATGGCCGGGTACCTCTGTTAATTAAAAGGCCAGCCAATCAATTTCTTCCTCCCTCTACCAGCCCGTCCCACACCCACACACACACACACACACACACACACACACACACACACACACCGCTTCCCTCTGGTTCCCTGGCCATCGCACTCTAGGACAAGGCGACCGACCTGTTATTTATTTACATCACTACAAGTCTTTGAGCAAAGTTTTCAGTCACCCCTCGACAGCCAGGGGACTCATAAGTTCCCGCCGCTTCGTTTTCTCTCGTATCCCCTCCCTTTTTTTTCTATCTATCCTTCATGCTCTGTTTTCTATGAGTGCGTTTTCCTATCATTCCTCAAATGCAAGGGAGGATGTTATGTACGTTTCCTAATACTTGACCCCGTCTCATGAATATGATGGTTACCAAATATCTCAAGCTTCAAAATTATTTTGGTCCCGTTTTCTGTTTTACATTCTCCCTTTCAATCGTCTCCCGTTTTCGCCTTTTTCGTTCTCGTCCGTTTTCTTCGCTGAACATGCTTTTGTTATCGCTATTCTCTATGTCATTCGATGCCTCTTTGTCTTCCGAATCATTTCCTCCGTTTTTTTTTTTTTCTTTCATTCTCATTTATCCACACTGTTTCTCTCCTCCCTTCACCCTCCCCCTCTCACCAGTTTCTCTCACTGCCTCCTCTCTCCCTCCCTCTCCCAGGCTCCTGCAGTCACAAAACTTTTGCCAATTAAGAGAGTGACTCAAATGGCCGGGGGGTTCAGGGCCTTGCGACAGCTCTCATTCCTTCCCGCTGACAAAACTTCAGGTGATGCCCTGAAACCCATGTTCTCGGGAGAACACACGAGACACACTGATGATCCTCCTCCTCCTCCTTCTTCTCCCTCCTTCCTCCCGCCTCCTCCAGCCACCGATGGGGTCGTTCATGGGAGCGTTGGGAACTACCCACTCTGCTGTAGCGACTGACTCGTTCCGTTAACTCCAAGGGGATTTTTAAGACTCCTCTGACCTGACTATCCTCCCTTCTCTCTCTCTCTCTCTCTCTCTCTCTCTCTCTCTCTCTCTCTCTCTCTCTCTCTCTCTCTCCACCACACCAACCGCCCATCCCATCTTTCCATTTCTCAGAGCCTTGTCCTTCCCCAAGCCGGGACCTTCCACAAGCCACAACCTTGCCTGAGCCTCCCTTCCCTCCCAACCTGCCCAAGTGTCCCTCCCTCCAACCTTCCCTCCATCCTGCCCTAGTGTCCCTCCCTCCAACCTGTCCTAGTGTCCCTCCCCTCCAACCTTCCCTCCATCCTGCCCTAGTGTCCCTCCCCTCCAACCTTCCCTCCAGCACCCAACACCTGCGCTAGCCTCCCCTGCTTCAAAGACGCGGGCCAGCTCGTAATATGACACGATTCCCGCGAGTGCCGGCCAGACATTAAGGATGGAGGATATGAGAGATAGCTCTTATTAATTACCTCTCTCTCTCTCTCTCTCTCTCTCTCTCTCTCTCTCTCTCTCTCTCTCTCTCTCTCTCTCTCAACTCCGACAAATAGAAGTCTCGCTCTGTCCCTTCATCAATTTTGCTTCGAGTGAAAGCAAAGAAAGTTTCCTCTCTCTCTCTCTCTCTCTCTCTCTCTCTCTCTCTCTGTCTCTCACAGACACACACACGCTGGGTACGAAGGTCTTCCATGATTGCCTTTTAGTTTTCCACTTGTCCTCCTGCGTCTGTTTACCGTTAGTCTGTTAAGCAGAAAAAAAAGTTTCCAGGATAAATTTGTTGATTAAGATTCATCGATTAAATCATCATAAAAAACTTAATTGTTTTTTCTCTGTAATCCATTTTTTAAAACACAAAGTGCCCAGACCACACATACGTCCTGTTGACCGAGATGGCACGTAATAGTTTGCTAAGTACTTCTTAATCTATATATATATATATATATATATATATATATATATATATATATATATATATATATATATATATATATATATATATATATATATATTTTTTTTTTTTTTTTTTTTTTTTTTTTTTTTTTTTTATACTTTGTCGCTGTCTCCCGCGTCTGCGAGGTAGCGCAAGGAAACAGACGAAAGAAATGGCCCAACCCCCCCCCCCCCCATACACATGTACATACACATGTCCACACACGTGTATACATACCTACACAGCTTTCCATGGTCCACCCCAGACGCCTCACATGCCTTGATTCACTCCACTGACAGCACGTCAACCCCTGTATACCACATCGCTCCAATTCACTCTATTCCTTGCCCTCCTTACACCCTCCTGCATGTTCAGGCCCCGATCACACAAAATCTTTTTCACTCCATCTTTCCACCTCCAATTTGGTCTCCCTCTTCTCCTCGTTCCCTCCACCTCCGACACATATATCCTCTTGGTCAATCTTTCCTCACTCATTCTCTCCATGTGCCCAAACCATTTCAAAACACCCTCTTCTGCTCTCTCAACCACGCTCTTTTTATTTCCACACATCTCTCTTACCCTTACGTTACTTACTCGATCAAACCACCTCACACCACACATTGTCCTCAAACATCTCATTTCCAGCACATCCATCCTCCTGCGCACAACTCTATCCATAGCCCACGCCTCGCAACCATACAACATTGTTGGAACCACTATTCCTTCAAACATATATATATATGTATATATATATATATATATATATATATATATATATATATATATATATATATATATATATATCATTATTACCAGTGTATACTATTTCCCTTCATTATAAAACCAGCCATGTCCTGGGCATGAGTGCGTCACGTCACGTCCATTACCATGATATAAAATGATCAGATCATGTCCGCTGTGCATGACATAGGACTGAATAACCCATATAAGAGATATTCAGATTCTTCATCCAACGTATAACAATAGGGTTAGATCTTTCGCCCAACAGGAAGCTGTCGAATCCTTCTTACCACGTATCACAAAGGATTAGATCGTTTATTCAACATTTGACTTAGGGTCGAATCCTTCATCCTACGTGTAAATAAGGGGTCTAGACCTTCGTCTGTTATATGACCAAGAGCTGGATCTCAAGTCCTATGATTATACGAAAGACCTAATCCTTTATCCTCACGTAACAAAGAGACTGGAGCAACTGTTTTAGGGAAAATAAACCCAGAGATAATTGAACCCCATTCTTTACACAGAAGAAAGCACAGTCTCTCTCTCTCTCTCTCTCTCTCTCTCTCTCTCTCTCTCTCTCTCTCTCTCTCTCATGCAACAGGGCTGGAATGCTTACTCTTAATATACCAAAAGACCAGATTCTTTGTCCTTCGTGGAACAAACGCCCTGATCCTCTGTGTTATGTATCACAATGAACTGGATCCCCTTTCTCTATCGCGGTGTGGGTTCGGATAACATTTCCTGCTTATAAAAATAGCTCAGTTTTACCGGACTAAAAATGATAGATCATAAAGAATTCAAACGAGACCAAAAGACTGAGTGATCTTTTAATCATCTTATCACAAAGGATCAGATCTTCTCTCCTACACCTGACAAAGGATCGGATCTTCTCTCCTACACCTGACAAAGGATCAGATCTTCTCTCCTACACCTGACAAAGGATCAGATCTTCTCTTTCTTACGTATAACAAAGGATCTGATCTTGTCTTGTACACGCAGCAAGCGTTGCACTGTTCGTCCCACATGGAAAGTTGCAATTCTGTCTTACAATGACAATTGGTCTGGATCCTACATCTCTCATATAACAGAGGACTGGATCCTCCGTCTTGCATTTAGCGAAGGACCTGATCTCCCAAATAAGAATATAAGAAGGACCAGATCCTTTGTCTTGCGTACACACAAAGGATCAAACCCTCCTTTGAACATAGGACAAACCATACTATTCATTTTGTAAGAAAATTAATAAAACCTTCATCTCACGTCTAACAAAAGATCAGAGCTTGGAACCTACATACGACAAGGGATCAAATCCTCCATCCTACGTGCACAAGAGGAACAGATCCTCTATCCAACGTGAAAAAGAGATCAGATTCTCTATCCTACGTGCAAAAAGGATCAGATCCTTCATCTTAAGTCTAATAAAGGATCAAATCCCCCGTACGACTTATAACAAAAAGGGTCAAACTCTCTCGTCTTCTCACATTCTTATCCCTCTCACAGGTGCTCCTCCCCTTATCCCTCCAACACAGGTGTGCGTCCACAAGTCTCCAGCTCTGGACTCCATCCCCTTCGAAGAAGTAGAAGAAGAGGAGGAGGAGGAGGAGGAGGAGGAGGAGGAGGAGGAGGAGGCAGCCGACGGCTGGCGGACCCGCGCGCCAACACGACCCCCTCGTCACGCACAGTCGCCCCTCACCTGGAGGTCGCCATGGTGACGTCTGCCGCCTATCGCAAGCTCGGATCATATGACCCGCCTCCATACAGGGGACACACCACCCCTCCTCCACACCCTCCTCCTCCTCCTCCTCCCCTCCTCCTTCTTCTCCTCCTCGCTCGCTCCTCCCGGCAAATGACAACCTTGTGAATCATCGTGTTAGCCCGCTCGTCCGGAAATGACAGGCTCGCAAGCTCGCTCTGTATCAAAGGGGAAATTACGATCGTTGGGTGGATGGTAGAGTGTGTGGGAGAGAGAGAGAGAGAGAGACTGAGTGCGTTTTATGGGAGAGTAAGTGTGTGGTTTAAAGTCTGTGGAGGGGAGTGTATACACACGTACATGGTGTGCGGTCAGGCAAAGGGGCGCGCACGGGTCTGTTTGAGGAAGAGGAGGAGTCTGCTGGGAGGAGAGGGGGGAAGGTTGGGAGCGAACCGGTCTCCAGGTACTGAGAGAGAGAGAGAGAGAGAGAGAGAGAGAGAGAGAGAGAGAGAGAGAGAGAGAGAGAGAGAGAGAGAGAGAGAGAGAGAGAGAGAGAGAGAGAGAGAGAGGTGGGGGGGAGGGGGGCCCTCTGGACGGGGCTGTTTCCCCTGAATGGGTCTGTCCAGTTTGGGTGGAGGGAGGAGGGAGGAAGGACATCAAAGAGCATCAGAGAGTTTCTCGCTGATGTTCAAATGGTTAATCCTTGCTGGGACAAACAATATCTATATCTATTTCTGTCTATCTATCTATCTATTTATCTATCTATCTATCTATCTCGTTCCAGCGCGAGTGTACAGTCAGCTCAGAGCGAGGTTGCATCACTGCAAGTACAGTCTGGTCAGGGAAACGTCTCCCTCCAAAGGCGTCCACACTTCCCTGCTTCTGGAAAACAGCGCAGCTTGGGCTGCATGCAGGAGCCGGCCCTTCGGCAGGGTGTGTGCAGGGAAGCAGCTTTACCAACAGCAGCATCCTAACCCACAGTGCCACACTTTACGTTTTCTTTATATCGTATCAAAGAGCCACCACGAATCACGTCTCTGACTCTTCATCCACGATCACTGAGCTGCAGTAACTGCACAAAGGCTCGTTATGACCCCCAGCAGTAGCATATAATATATATATATATATATATATATATATATATATATATATATATATATATATATATATATATATATATATATTTTTTTTTTTTTTTTTTTTTTTTTTTTGCCGCTGTCTCCCGCGTTTGCGAGGTAGCGCAAGGAAACAGACGAAAGAAATGGCCCAACCCACCCCCATACACATGTATATACATACGTCCACACACGCAAATATACATACCTACACAGCTTTCCATGGTTTACCCCAGACGCTTCACATGCCTTGATTCAATCCACTGACAGCACGTCAACCCCGGTATACCACATCGCTCCAATTCACTCTATTCCTTGCCCTCCTTTCACCCTCCTGCATGTTCAGGCCCCGATCACACAAAATCTTTTTCACTCCATCTTTCCACCTCCAATTTGGTCTTCCTCTTCTCCTCGTTCCCTCCACCTCCGACACATATATCCTCTTGGTCAATCTTTCCTCACTCATTCTTTCCATGTGACCAAACCATTTCAAATCACCCTCTTCTGCTCTCTCAACCACGCTCTTTTTATTTCCACACATCTCTCTTACCCTTACGTTACTTACTCGATCAAACCACCTCACACCACACATTGTCCTCAAACATCTCATTTCCAGCACATCCATCCTCCTGCGCACAACTCTATCCATAGTCCACGCCTCGCAACCATACAACATTGTTGGAACCACTATTCCTTCAAACATACCCATTTTTGCTTTCCGAGATAATGTTCTCGACTTCCACACATTCTTCAAGGCTCCCAGAATTTTCGCCTCCTCCCCCACCCTATGATCCACTTCCGCTTCCATGTTTCCATCCGCTGCCAGATCCACTCCCAGATATCTAAAACACTTCACTTCCTCCAGTTTTTCTCCATTCAAACTCACCTCCCAATTGACTTGACCCTCAACCCTACTGTACCTAATAACCTTGCTCTTTACTCTTAACTTTCTTTTTTCACACACTTTACCAAACTCAGTCACCAGCTTCTGCAGTTTCTCACATGAATCAGCCACCAGCGCTGTATCATCAGCGAACAACAACTGACTCACTTCCCAAGCTCTCTCATCCCCAACAGACTTCATCCTTGCCCCTCTTTCCAAGACTCTTGCATTCACCTCCCTAACAACCCCATCCATAAACAAATCAAACAACCATGGAGACATCACACACCCCTGCCGCAAACCTACATTCACTGAGAATCAATCACTTTCCTCTCTTCCTACACGTACACATGCCTTACATCCTCGATAAAAACTTTTCACTGCTTCTAACAACTTTCCTCCCACACCATATATTCTTATATATATATATATATATATATATATATATATATATATATATATATATATATATATATATATATATAAATACATAGACATATTTTACTCGGTAAATGTACGTAGCTGTGTAAGACCCATTCATCACAGTGTCTAGTGAGGTTTGTGGAAAACTGCTGACGAAGTTATGGGTTCGAGGAACGTCTGGCCTTCATACGTGCGTCTTGCGCCCTCACGCCTTCAGAAATTTAAGACTTTAAAACCTTCATCAGTGACAAGTCTTGCTAAATTCCCTCGTATAGTTAAAGATTACCGCACACATCATGACCATAAACTTACACAGACTTGGCCTCAGAGGTATAATAAATTGTGTTTATAATCACCAAAGTTTTGAAGTAAACGTCAAAAAAGAAGGGAGGAAAAAAAAATGTGACCCCTCGCCAATAACGCTGGCGAAGAAAACGCGACGCGGTGTGCCTGTGATTCATTGTCGTAATAAATTATTATAAACGAGAAGCAAATATGTGTCTAGCTTAATCATTCTACTCTATCTTATTCTATCTATTTGATCTATCTATCTTATTCTATCTATTTGATCTATCTATCTTGTTCTATCTACCTCATCTATCTATTTCTTGATGAGTTTATTCTATGTATTTGATCTATCTCTCTTGTCCTATCTACCTCATCTATCTATTTCTTGATGAGTTTATTCTATGTATTTGATCTATCTCTCTTGTCCTATCTATCTCATCTATCTATTTCTTGATGCGTTATCACCTTACGTTATTTTCTGCTACTCGCTCACCAGTCGACCTAGGCTGTGGGAGCGACCTTACAATGATCCCTCCCACCACACAATGTCTTCCACGAGGAAACTAACTGAATAAATCGAGGTTCACCAGAACAAATCTGGAGTAAACACGTACGAACCTGCTGCTGCTGGAGGGGGAGAAGGAGGAGGAGGGAGGGGGACGAACCTGCTGCTGCTGCTGGAGGGGGAGGAGGGGGAGGAGGGGGAGAGACGAACCTCCTGCTGCTGCTGGAGAGGGAGAAGGAGGAGGAGGGAGGGGGACGAACCTGCTGCTGCTGCTGGAGGGGGAGAAGGAGGAGGAGGGGGAGAGACGAACCTCCTGCTGCTGCTGGAGGGGGAGAAGGAGGAGGAGGGGGAGAGACGAACCTGCTGCTGCTGCTGGAGGGGGAGGAGGGGGAGGAGGGGGAGAGACGAACCTCCTGCTGCTGCTGGAGAGGGAGAAGGAGGAGGAGGGAGGGGGACGAACCTGCTGCTGCTGCTGGAGGGGGAGGAGGGGGAGGAGGGGGAGAGACGAACCTCCTGCTGCTGCTGGGGGAGAAGGAGGAGGAGGGAGGGGGACGAACCTGCTGCTGCTGCTGGAGGGGGAGAAGGAGGAGGAGGGAGGGAGAGACGAACCTCCTGCTGCTGCTGGAGGGGGAGAAGGAGGAGGAGGGAGGGAGAGACGAACCTCCTGCTGCTGCTGGAGAGGGAGAAGGAGGAGGAGGGAGGGGGACGAACCTCCTGCTGCTGCTGGAGGGGAGGAGGGGGAGTGGGGAGAGAGAGGGGGTGCTCGTTGTTTACATTCATTCGCTGTAAGCTGGACGAGAGTAAACAAACTGGAATGATTGCGGCCGCAAGTGACCAGTCTGAGAGAGAGAGAGAGAGAGAGAGAGAGCGTGGGTGACGCTTGGCCAACCAAGGCCGCGCGCCCACCAAGGTCTACACTTAATTTACATCCCCATACGCTGGGTGTCGAGACGTCGGGATGTGGTAAGAGCTTTCACCTACCGTGTGGTGTTAGTCTTGATGGCCGTCTGCACGTTACCAGAGACCACCCTAGCCTTATAGATAGAGGCCTCAGACACCGCTCTCAGACCACTAAAGACCACCCTAGCCTTATAGATAGAGGCCTCAGACATTGCTCTCAGACCACCAGAGGCCACCCTAGCCTTATAGACAGAGGCCTCAGACACCGCTCTCAGACCACTAGAGGCCACCCTAGCCTTGTAGACAGAGACCTCAGACACCGATCTAAGGCCACCAGAGGCCACCCCAGCCTTATAGACAGAGGCCTCAGACACCGCTCTCAGACCACTAGAGGCCACCCTAGCCTTATAGATAGAGGCCTCAGACACCGCTCTCAGACCACTAGAGGCCATCCCAGCCTTATAGACAGAGACCTCAGACACCGATCTAAGGCCACCAGAGGCCATCCCAGCCTTATAGACAGAGACCTCAGACACCGATCTAAGGCCACCAGAGGCCGCTTTTCAAACGCCTGTATGTACTTTGGGCGAAACGCTGAGTCGGTAATACGGAAAAGCATTTTTTCTTAATAGCTAACATGGCGTTTATAATGTGCCTGTGGAAGACACTGGGGGGACTTAAAGAATACCTGGGGATGACCGAGACAGAAGACCTGTGAGCGACCTGCGGCAGACCTGGGAATGACTTGGGGCAACCTTGAGGGGATGACCAGAGAAGAATCTGAGAAGACCTTGAAATGAACCTGGGCCGAACCTGGGAAATACTTGGAGAAATACAATCTTGAACAACAGGCTTCAGACTACACTGCCATCCATATCAATACGCAATCAGAATACAGTAGATACACCCGAATGACGGTAATACACTGGAATGTATAATGACCCTGGTCGTGAGAGGTCTATTACCGTACGAATAGAGCGGAAAAAGCAATTACCCTCATCACAATTTTCGTCCCTAAAAGCAAACTCCAATTATCTTCCTCGTCCTCTCTCACTCCTTCCAATTTTCTTCACTCGCTCCCTCATCCTCCGCCCACTGCCCGTGAAATAACTTTGTGAAAAACAGCGCAAGGAGAAGGATCTCATATATATATATATATATATATATATATATATATATATATATATATATATATATATATATATATATATATATATATATTTAACTATTCGCCATTTCCCGCGTTAGCGAGGTAGCGTTAACTACAGAGGACTGGGCCTTTTTTGGAATATCCTCACCTGGCCCCCTCTGTTCCTTCTTTTGGAAAATTAAAAAAAAAACGAGAGGGGAGGATTTCCAGCCCCCCGCTCCCTCCCCTTTTAGTCGCCTTCTACGACACGCAGGGAATACGTGGGGAGTATTCTTAATCCCCTATCCCCAGGGATAATATATATATATATATATATATATATATATATATATATATATATATATATATATATATATATATATATATATATATATATAGGGAGAGGGGAGAGGAGAGAGAGAGAGAGTCCGGTAGTGAGAGAGTAGGTGAGTGGAGAGGAGTGAGAGGTGGGGGGGGGGGGCCCTTGGCTCGGGGCTGTATCCACTGAATGGGTCTGTCAGTTTGGGCGGAGGAGGAGGGAGGAAGGACATCTAAGAGCTATCAGTGAGTTTCTCGTGATGTTCAAATGGTTTATCCTTGCTGGGGACATACTATTTCTATATACTATTTCTGTCTATTTATTATCATATTTTTCTATCTATCTATCTATCTCGTTCCTGCGCGATGTGTGTTACAGCAGCTCTTGAGCGCGAGGTGGCATCACTGCAAGTTCAGTCTGGTCAGGGCATAACGTATCCTCCATAGGCGTCCAACAATTCCCTGCTTCTGGAAAACAGCGCCAGCTTGGGCTGCTTTGCAGGGAGCCGGCCCTTCGGCAGGGTGTTGTGCATGGGAAAAGCTGCTTTACCAACAGCAGGCATCCTAACCCACTGTGCCACACTTTACGTTTTCTTTATTTCGTTCAAAGAGCCACCACGAATCACGGTCTCTGTCTCTTCATTCCACGATCACTGAGCTGCTGTAACTGACTTAAGGCTCGTTTTGACCCCCAGCTTGTAGCATATAATAATATATTATATATATATTAATATATATATATATATTATATATTATATATATATATATTTATTTATATATATTTTTTTTTTTTTTTTTTTTTTTTTTTTTGCCGCTGTCGCCCGCGTTTGCGAGGGTAGCGCAAAGGGAAAACAGAACGAAAGAAATGGCCCAAACCAACCACCCATACACATTTATATTATACATACGTCAACACACGCAAATATACATACCTCACGCTTTCCATGGTTTACCAAGACGAGCTTCACATGCCTTGATTCATCCACTGACAGCACGTCAACCCCGGTTTAACAATCGCTCCAATTCATCTATTCTTGCACTCCTTTCACCCTCATGATTTGTTCTGGCCCCGATCACAAAATTCTTTTTCACTCCATCTTTCACACCTCCAATTTGGTTTCCTCTTCTCCTCGTTTCACTTCCTCCGACACATATATCCTCTTGGTCAAAACTTTCCTCACTTCATTTCTTTCCTTGTGACAAACCATTTCAAACCCCTCTTATGCTCTCTCAACACGCTCTTTTTATTTCACACATCTCTCTTTACCCTTTCGTTACTCTTACTCGATCAAACCACCTCAACAACACTAATTGTCATCAACATCTCATTTCCAGCCTAGCCATCCTCCCTGCGCTCAAAACTCTTTCCTTAGTCCACGCACTCGCAACATTAAAACATTGATGGAAACCTCTATTCCTTCAAAACTTCCATTTTTTGCTTTCCGAGATAATGTTCTCGTCTTCCAACTTTCTTCAAGGCTCCCAAGAATTTTCGCTCCTCCACCACCTATGATCCACTTCCGATTCCATGTTTCATCGCTGCCAGTTACCTCTTCACTGATATCTAAATCCACTTCACTGCCTCCAGTTTTTTTCAATTCAAACTCACCTCCCAATTGACTTGTCCTCAACCCTACTGGACCTAATAACACCTTGACTTTACTCTTACTTTCTTTTTCCTCACAATTTACCAAATCTCAGTCACCAGCTTCTGCTGTTTATCACATGAATCTGCTACCAGCGCTGTATCATTGCGAACAACAAATGACTCACGTCCAATAGCTCTATCAGCCCTAACAGACGTTCATCCTTGCCATTTGTCCTTGAATCTTGCATTATTCCTACACTTTCTTTCCCTCCCATCCATATACAAATTCTTACTACCATGGAACTTCATAATCACCCATGCCGACATACATTCATTACAATGAGAATCAATCACTTTCCTATCGTCCTTAAGTTCTCAGAGGACTTAAATCAGCGTTTTTTTTATGGGCTGGAGTGTATAAAATTCGTTCCGCACACTCCAGTATTCAAAAAATTTAAAACTTTAAACCTTCATCAGGGGAAAAGTCTTGCAAAATTTCCCCTCGATATTTTAAAGATTACCCACCCCTTTCATGCCATAAACTTAAAACAATTGGCCTCAGAGGTTTTATATTGTTTTATAATCACCAAGTTTTGAAGTAAACGTCAAAAAAAAGGAGGGGGGAAAAAAAAATTTGTGACCCCCTCGCCAATAACGCTGGCGAAAAAAAAAGGGGAGCGGTGTCGTGTTCATGTGGGAATAAATTTTTAAAAAACGAGAAGCAAATATGTGTCTACCTTATCATTCTTCTTTCTTTTTATCTTTTTGATCTATCTATCTTATTCTATCTATTTGATCTATCTATCTTTTTTCAATCTACCTAAATCTATCTTTTTCTTGATGGGTTTATTCTATGATTTGATCTATCCTCTTGCCCCTATCTACCTCATCTATCTATTTTTGATGAGTTTATTCTATGATTTGACTATCTTCCTTTTTCCTATCTATCTCACTTCTTTTTCTTGATGCGTTATCAACTTACGTTATTTTCTGCTACTCGCTCACAGTCGACCTGGGTTTGTGGGAGCGACCTTACATGATCCCCCAACCACACAATGTTTCCACGAGGAAAATAACTGAATAAATCGGGGTTCCCCCGAACAAATCTGGGAGTTAACACGTACGAACCTGCTGCTGCGGAGGGGAGAGGGGGAGGAGGGGGGGGGGACGAACTGCTGCTGTGCTGGAGGGGGGGAGGGGGAGGGGGGGAGAACGAAAACTCTTTCTGCGGGTGGAGGGGAGAAGGAGGAGGGGGGGGGGACCGGGAAAACCGCTGCTGAAGCGGAGGGGGGGGAGGGGGGGGAGGGGGAGAGCGAACCTCCTGCTGCTCTGGAGAGGGAAAAAGAGGGAGGAGGGGGAGAGATAACCACCGCTTTGCGCTTTGGAGGGGGTGGAGGGGGAGGGGGGGGGAGAAGGGGGGACAACCTCATCTGCGGGGGAGGGGGAAGGAGGGGGGAAGGGAGGGGGAAAGAACCTGCTGCTGCTGGGGGGGAGGAGGGGGAGGAGGGGGGAAAAGGGCACCTCCTCTGCTGCTGGGGGGGGAGGGGGAGGAGGGAGGGGGGGGGGACCTGCTGTGTGCGGGGGGGGGATGGTGGGGGGTAGGGGGGGGACGAAAAATCCGCTGTGTGGGGGGGGGGAAAGGAAAAGGAAAAGGGGGGGCAGAGACAACCTCCTGCTGCGCTGGAGAGGGAGAAGGGGGAAGGGGGGGAGGGGGACGAACATCCTGCTGCTGTGGAGGGAGGAGGGGGAGTGGGGGGGGGAAAAGAGGGGGGGGTGCTCGTTGTTTACATTTTATTCGCTGGAGGGTGGACGAGGTAAACAAACTGGAATGATTCGGCCGCAAGTGACCAGTCTGAGAGGAGGGAGAGAAGGGGAGGGGGGGCGTGGGTGACGTTGGCCAACCAGGCCCCCGCGCCCCAAGGTCTTTCCCCTTAATTTTCATCACATTACGCTGGGGGTTTTCGGACGTCGGGTTTGGGTAGGCTTTAACCTACCGTGTTTGGGGTTAGTTTTGATGGCCGTCTGCCTTAAAGAGACAAACCCAGCCTTAAGTTAGAGGGCCCCCAGACACCGCTCTCAGACCACAAAAGACAAAAAGCCTTATGTTTGAGGCCTAAGCTTTGGGCTCTCACCCAACCAAAGGGGCCCACCCTACCTTATAGCAGGGGCCCAAAAACCCACCGCTCCCCAGCCCACTAAGGCCAACCTAGCCTTTTTAGACGGAACTCAACACCGATCAAAGGCACCAAGGCCACCCCCAATTTTATAGCTAGGCCGGGACCCGCCCAACAATAGAGGAAACCCACCCTTATAATAGAGGCCTAAACCCACCGCTCTCAGCCATTTGGGGGCCATCCAACCTTATAGACAGAGACCTCGGGACCCGATTAAGGCCACCAGGGCCATCCCAGCCTTAAAAGACGAGACCTAAAGACCGATTTTAGGCACAGAGGCCGCTTTTCAAACGCCTGTATTTTACTTTGGGCGAAACGCTGGTGGTAACGGAAAAGCTTTTTTTTTTTTTAATAGCTAAAAATGGCGTTTATTTTTGTGCCTGTGGAAGACACGGGGGGGACTTAAAGATAGGGGGGGGTTGCCGAGAAAGAGCCTGTGGGGCGACCTGCGGCAGACCTGGGAAATGTTTTGGGGGCCAACCTTGGGGGGAGGCCAGAGAAGATTCTGAGAAGACCTTGAATTAACTGGGCCGAACCGGGGAAATACTTGGAAAAATTTACAATCTTAAAAACAACGGGCTTCAGACTACACTGCATCCATTTCATACGCAATCAGAATACATTTGATACACCCGAGGGGTTTTTTTTCAGGAAAATTTATAAGCCCCTGGTCGGGGAGAGGTCTATTACGTACAATGGGTGGGGAAAAAAAAAGCAATTACCCTCATCACTTTTTTTTTCGCCCCTAAAAGCAAACTCCAATTATCTTCCTCGTCCTCTCTAACCTTCAATTTTCTTCACTCGTCCTTCCTCCGCCATGCCGTGAAATAAC
This sequence comes from Panulirus ornatus, assembly GCF_036320965.1. Lineage (NCBI taxonomy): Eukaryota > Metazoa > Arthropoda > Malacostraca > Decapoda > Palinuridae > Panulirus > Panulirus ornatus. Next base: position 29,517,322 of record NC_092225.1, on the reverse strand, counting down.
TTTGTGAAAAACAGCGAAAGGAGAGGATCTCAATATATATATATATATATATTTTTTTATAAATATATATATAAATATATATATATATATATTTTAAATATATATTTAATATTTCTTTCGCCATTTCCCCGTTTGCGGGGGTTTTTTAGCGTTAACTACAGAGGACTGGGCTTTTTTGGAATATCCTCACCTGGCCCCTTGTTCCTCTTTTGGAAAATAAAAAAAAAACGAGAGGGGAGGATTTCAGACCCCCGCTCCCTCCCCTTTTTGTGCCTTCTACGACACGCAGGGAATACGTGGGGGTATTCTTAATCCCCTACCCAGGGAATTTTTTAATTTTTAATTTATAAATTTTTTAATAAATATTTTAATATTTTTAGTTTTATAATTTTTTTATATAAATTTTTTAATTTTTATTTCAATTGGGGTTGGGAAGAAAAATAACCCTTTTTTCCTTGCGTGTCGTAGGAGGCGACTATAAGGGGAAGTTGCATTGGAAATCCTCCCCTCCCGTTATTGATTTTCGAAAAGAAGGAACAGAAAAGGCGCCAAGTGAGGATATTCCCTCTAAGGTTCGGTTCTCCGTTCTTAAAGCTATCTTACTGACGCGGGAAATGGCGTCTTAGCTACGTCTCTTCGTTGTATAATAAACTGACTTATACATTTTCTTGTATCTCCCCTGATGATGTGATTATTACACGAAAGTGCACTTGGGAACTTATCGAGTTTCATTTTCTCGTGGAATCACAGGAATATATATATATATATATATATATATATATATATATATATATATATATATATATATATATATCAAGCGAATATGGGACTATGAACGAGCTCGCTCATCGAACATACAACACCACCCTATTGACAGCAGGATTCGAACCGTTACCATTTATGCGCGAGCTGGGAACGCGAACCACTATGCTATGGGAGCCAGCTGTCAGGAAGGTAGCGTATGATGGTCTACGGCATCGCGCGTTCACTGCGATAGCTACACTCGGGTTCATATATAACCTCCGTGTCTGACACCTGGCGGTGATGGGAAATGACCTTTAGTGAGGGTGATGGGAAATGATCCGTGGGCAGGGCAAAACCCCGTTGTTCACGGGACGTGAGAACAAAGGCATTCCATTACTTGTGATCGAAGAGACACTTCACATGAAAGAGAGAGAGAGAGAGAGAGAGAGAGAGAGAGAGAGAGAGAGAGAGAGAGAGAGAGAGAGAGAGAGAGAGACTGACTCCCTCCCCCCTTTCCCCGTATCAATTTTCCGTACCATTCGGGGTAACATGACCCCCCTCCCCCCCCCAGCCTGTAATATCAGATAAGCTAATCATCAAAGTTAATCTGCTTTTAAACTTTCAATTACTGAGCTATTCCTGTGGTCTGGAGAGGGGGAGGGGGGTGGGAGGGAGTGGGGAGGGGGGAACGGGTGACGCCCCCCCCCCTTCCCAAGACTTTTCTAAAAACGGAAATGACGATTGAGTTCAACGCTGACTATACGCTAGTGATTCTCTCTCTCTCTCTCTCTCTCTCTCTCTCTCTCTCTCTCTCTCTCTCTCTCTCTCTCTCTCTCTCTCTCATGTTCTTTGTAAGCTTGTTTTTTTCTTTTCTCTCTTTTTCTCTCTTCCGCCGTTTTCTTAGGGTCAATTTCTCTCTTCATTCTTCCCTCGTCTGTAACAGCCTATTCTTTGTTCTTCGCCTTCGTATGTTCTCTGTTCTCCGCTTCCACCTGTACCTTGTTCTTCCCTCCCCCCTAACCCCTAGTCCACATGCTTTCCCTCTCACAAATAACCTTGACCTCTGCTTGGTGACCAATGACCTACGGCTGGTGTGACCCTTGAGTTACGTGACCTTTGACCCTACCACCTCCTGAGTTAAAGTTGGTGGCCAACAGGTCACGGCATGACCCCCCTGAACCTAACAACTGGTGGTCCCCTGACTTACATGGGGTGACCCTTGACCTACAGCTGGTCACCTCTGACCCACAGACTGAGCCTGTGAGGAGGATGGGCACTCCTCTCTTGGCACCTTCTTCTCTTCCAACTTTTTTCTACAAATACGAAAGACAAGGACGAGAGAGAGAGTGTGCCTGCCAGCGAAACCCCCCCCCCCCCCCCCCTCCCAACCCCACCCACAGCTGTCACCACTTCTCAGACCTCTTTTACGACATGGAGAAACAGAGAGAGAGAGAGAGAGAGAGAGAGAGAGAGAGAGAGAGAGAGAGAGAGAGAGAGAGAGAGAGAGTAGCTGGAGCCACGCGGCGTCAGGGCTGGTCAGAACACACAGACACAGAGAGACACAAAGTGTAAGAGATTACCCCCGCCTTTCCCACTCCACCCTTCCTCCTCCTCCTCCTCCACCACCATCAGCCGTAATGGACCAAGAAAACGTTTATGAAGGCAACGTGTGCGAGTGGATAACGTCAGGAGACAGACGGGCGTGACAGCGACGGGTCGGTCGGCAAGAGTCAAGGAATGACAAGTTATTGCCAGGAGACGGAGATGCGTCTCCACGAGACGTATGGTATTGCCCTGGACAGTGTCGTGAGACTGTCTTAATATATATATACATACATACGTCGCAAGACATCTTGCCTTGATATATACGTATGAACGATGGTGATGGAGAGGACGTCCAGTGACTGCGACACAAGTGGAAGCAAGTTTGCCCTGTTGGGTTTTATCTTTTTCTCAACTACGGCTTCTAGTGTAGGGAGGGGAAGGTCCTTCTCCTCAGCTAAACTTCTCAAAGTTGTGCAAGAACTTTCGCCTCTTCTTTCACCTTCTAATTTCGGGAAAGAAAACGATCTATTTTTTACCTGAAGGATGAAGACGTTCCTCATCTTGTGATGTAACTGGTCGATGCTGGTCGTCTGGTGGAACGCCGTGACGTATGTTGGTGTGTGGTTGACATTCATCTCGTCGGTTCTGGTCGAAGAACACGATTGATTACAGAGGTATGCGTCTGTATGTACGCCCGCTGCGGGATGTTCCAAGATATTTGAGAAGGGCGAGGATAACACAGATGCTTACACTAGCTGAGGAGGAGGCATTCAAATGATTCAAACTAAATCCTTCACAGCTAGGAAGGAAGGAGAGTTGTCTCGAAATATATCAAAAACGTGATCCCTGGCAGCGGACCAAGGAAAACACTCATAAAACAGCTCTTATTGTCTGGTTGTAAATGGTTCATGGTAAAGGGCGTTCCCTGGTTCTTCATCCTCCTCCTCCTCTTCCTTCTCCTTCTTCTTAATTACACCCTCTGTGATGGGTAAGAAAGCTCGCAGAGTTCTGCGGGATCAGCTGTAATGAACACATTCATCTTCCCCTGGCCTGCAGTCCTTGAACCACCCTGGTCTTCGTCCCCAAAAACTTCAAATTAAATATAAACTTTGGAAACCTCGGGGAAATGGGGGGCCTGCGAGTCCGAATGTGGCACATTGAGGCGAACTCATCCTCAGCCCCACTTGGGTTCACGTCCAGGAAAAAAAACTCTCTTTAAGTTCGAGTGCATGGCAGCCGTGGGTCAGGCAGGGGCGTGCATGGCAGCCATGGGTCAGGCAGGGGCGTGCATGGCAGCCGTGGGTCAAGCAGGGGCGTGCATGGAAGTCATGGGTCAGGCAGGGGCGTGCACGACGGCAGTGGGATACTCAGACAGGAGCATGCATGACGGTCGTCACCCGTTAGCCCGCAACGTATAGCTTTATCATCATCCCCGGACGAGGTATTGCCGTTAGGGGCGACGGTCGGACATCCCTCGTGCTCCATTTCAGCCATAAGCCGCTCTGGTCCTGGCATGTGTTATTCAGTGTATTATTTATTTCTCAGGGGAGCCACTTGCGGCGCCCCCTGTGGAGGGGAAGGAAAGAGGGTCCACATGATGATCGCACTGCATTCCCTCATTCTTCATTCCTTCCTTCCTTCCTTCCTTCCTTCTTCTTTCTCTCTTTCCTTCTACGATTACAAACAGACCGTAAGACATAAATAGTAATCAAATCACCCCGCTACACCAAGATAACGCTGCGTTATCTCTACACTTGCGTTATCTTTCTCCCTAGTTCTCTCATTACGCTTCAGGTCTTTCATCATAATTTCACGGGGTCAGAGGTCATGCACTGACCTGGTCTGCTCGGCGGGGCCAGGCACGACTCCGAGGGGCGTCAGTCTCACAGCGTCAGCATGACTTGGATGAAGCGCTTTCGGGTATTTCATCAGTCGCTTTGTTATTATATTATCATGTTGGGCGACTGAATGCCCTAATTAATGCCATTTCATTGACGATACACACAGACACACACACACACACACACACACACACACACACACACACACACAGACACACAGACACACACACACACACACACACACACACACACACACAGACACACACACACACACACACACACACACACACACACACACACACACACACACACACACACACACACACACACACACACACACACACACACACACACACACACACACACACACACACACACACACACACACACACACACACACACACACACACACACACACACACACACACACACACACACACACACACACACACACACACACACACACACACACACACACACACACACACACACACACACACACACACACACACACACACACACACACACACACACACACACACACACACACACACACACACACACACACACACACACACACACACACACACACACACACACACACACACACACACACACACACACACACACACACACACACACACACACACACACACACACACACACACACACACACACACACACACACACACACACACACACACACACACACACACACACACACACACACACACACACACACACACACACACACACACACACACACACACACACACACACACACACACACACACACACACACACACACACACACACACACACACACACACACACACACACACACACACACACACACACACACACACACACACACACACACACACACACACACACACACACACACACACACACACACACACACACACACACACACACACACACACACACACACACACACACACACACACACACACACACACACACACACACACACACACACACACACACACACACACACACACACACACACACACACACACACACACACACACACACACACACACACACACACACACACACACACACACACACACACACACACACACACACACACACACACACACACACACACACACACACACACACACACACACACACACACACACACACACACACACACACACACACACACACACACACACACACACACACACACACACACACACACACACACACACACACACACACACACACACACACACACACACACACACACACACACACACACACACACACACACACACACACACACACACACACACACACACACACACACACACACACACACACACACACACACACACACACACACACACACACACACACACACACACACACACACACACACACACACACACACACACACACACACACACACACACACACACACACACACACACACACACACACACACACACACACACACACACACACACACACACACACACACACACACACACACACACACACACACACACACACACACACACACACACACACACACACACACACACACACACACACACACACACACACACACACACACACACACACACACACACACACACACACACACACACACACACACACACACACACACACACACACACACACACACACACACACACACACACACACACACACACACACACACACACACACACACACACACACACACACACACACACACACACACACACACACACACACACACACACACACACACACACACACACACACACACACACACACACACACACACACACACACACACACACACACACACACACACACACACACACACACACACACACACACACACACACACACACACACACACACACACACACACACACACACACACACACACACACACACACACACACACACACACACACACACACACACACACACACACACACACACACACACACACACACACACACACACACACACACACACACACACACACACACACACACACACACACACACACACACACACACACACACACACACACACACACACACACACACACACACACACACACACACACACACACACACACACACACACACACACACACACACACACACACACACACACACACACACACACACACACACACACACACACACACACACACACACACACACACACACACACACACACACACACACACACACACACACACACACACACACACACACACACACACACACACACACACACACACACACACACACACACACACACACACACACACACACACACACACACACACACACACACACACACACACACACACACACACACACACACACACACACACACACACACACACACACACACACACACACACACACACACACACACACACACACACACACACACACACACACACACACACACACACACACACACACACACACACACACACACACACACACACACACACACACACACACACACACACACACACACACACACACACACACACACACACACACACACACACACACACACACACACACACACACACACACACACACACACACACACACACACACACACACACACACACACACACACACACACACACACACACACACACACACACACACACACACACACACACACACACACACACACACACACACACACACACACACACACACACACACACACACACACACACACACACACACACACACACACACACACACACACACACACACACACACACACACACACACACACACACACACACACACACACACACACACACACACACACACACACACACACACACACACACACACACACACACACACACACACACACACAAAAATGTGGGTACGGGTTAACTGTTGCTCACGGTACATTTCTCCGCGTCAGGTCACACACATGACGCTGCTTCATTCTACCCAGTGAACCGACCCGACCCTCCTTCCATGAAAGTTTCATTTTCGGTTTTCGACGGAAAATATATATATATATATATATATATATATATATATATATATATATATATATATATATATATATATCTTTTTTCCCCGTGCACTCCTCGTCACCTGGCCTTGCGCTTTCTAAAGAACATGACTCTGCGATCACACAGACCTCTCCTATGCCCGGGAAAAAAGGGAAAAAAAATCTCTGAACTCGTCTACAAAATTATCACGTTGTTAAAGCCACAGCAGCAGCAGCAGCAGCAGACGCCTCGCCTGGATCTTGAACCTCCAAACGAAGCAGCTTCGAAACTTTCGTCCACCGGGGCCTCCGTCCACGACCACCGCTTCGTCAGGTCTTCTTCACAACGTCCTTATACATACACCACAGCTGTGGCCTCCTGCTACACCACAGCTGTGGCCTCCTGCTACACCACAGCTGTGGCCTCCTGCTACACCACAGCTGTGGCCTCCTGCTACACCACAGCTGTGGCCTCCTGCTACACCACAGCTGTGGCCTCCTGCTACACCACAGCTGTGGCCTCCTGCTACACCACAGCTGTGGCCTCCTGCTACACCACAGCTGTGGCCTCCTACTATACAACAGCTGTGGCCTCCTGCTACACCACAGCTGTGGCCTCCTGCTACACCACAGCTGTGGCCTCCTACTATACCACAGCTGTGGCCTCCTGCTACACCACAGCAGTGGCCTCCTGCTATACCACAGCTGTAACCTCCTAGTATACCACAGCTGTGATCTCCTGCTAACACGTACACTGTATTATCCCCCACAACACTGTCCCCTTTAATACACCCCGAGATATACAACACTGCCTCAAACAAATCATATTCATAATTTCCACTTCCTCATAATCCTAAGAACAACAAGTCCTCATTCCTCACTACAAAATGGCCTACTTCTCTCCTACAACCAGACACAATCCTCACACTAACATGTTGATTACCATCTTCCCATAACATGTCTTGGGTGGTGAGGCTATGTATGTGTCCCCCACTCTTCTGACCGCTGGGTCAACTTCTCACTAAGCAGTAACATCCACACTCGGGACCAGCTCGCTCCTGCCTCCGTCTCAAAACATATCCACGATTTCTCCGTCTCTTCATTCCGTAATAAGAGATCGTCACTATACTTGGACACACACAGAGAGAGATAGACAAGATAAGGGATACCTTATGAGTACAATGTAACAAGATAAGGGATACCTTATGAGTACAATGTAACAAGATAAGGGATACATTATGAGTACAATGTAACAAGACGTGGCGATGGGAATGCGCGAGGTGGGAGGCACAAAGCAGGTGGAGACCTCCACCTGAGGTGGAGGTCTCCACGGTCTCCCGCCACAAATTGTGGATGATGGTCTGGGGGTGTGGATCTCCGGCAAACTCCACTCCACTCTCCCCTCTCCAATCTCCCCCCTAGCAAACCCCTCCTCCTCTCTCCCCTCTCCAACCCCTCCCCCAGTAGGGAGCGGTGGTATAGTGTGTGGGAGTTACGGGGAGAGAGTTTTATACTTGTTTTTGCCCCGAGTATGTATATATATACTCATCGTCCAGCCTACTGGACCGTGGATGGCCCTGGCTCTCCCCCAACCTCTCACTCGTTAAGGTGAGAGGTCCGGGGAGGGAGGGAGGAAAGTATAAGAGGAGGCCAAGTGCCACTCGGAGCATCCTCAAGGGTGACGTACGAGGCTGAGCAAGACGGCTGCAGGGGCCACCTGGAGTACAACTCAGAGTCTAAAAAATATATGTGTATATCTCCACGTGCTCAGCTGTCATGATTATTCGCTGGGTTGTGGAAGAACGAACTGGCTGACCCGCGACTCGAACACCATGCTCGGCCTCCCCCCTCCCCATGCATACACAAACAGCATCCCTCTGACCACCACACCACGGAGGCACACGAGATCCGACTATCCTTAAAAAAAACAGAATACGATTTTGTTATAACGGAGTTGTAAGTAGTGCACTGATGCTGTTCATGTAATGTGGCACGAATGCGACGCCCGGGCATTATATTACCGGTCAAATGGCTGTGGGTTTACACTGTAATGTAATCAATAAACATTACGATTATCTTAATAACGGTATCACGTTTCCAGACCCTGGCTTCATATGAGGCTTTCGTCCGTGAACTGTGTGAAAAAGAAAAAGAAAATTAGACACATCAAAGTAGCAAGTATGTGTCCCCCTAAAATCACCATCATATATAAATATCTGAGATTTTCCCCTCCGTCAGCGCGCGGGGGTCAACACACGGGAGGACGGACGGTGTGTGTGTGTGTGTGTGTGTGTGTGTGTGTGTGTGTGTGTGTGTGGAGGGGGGGGATGTATCGAGGGGAGGAGGAGGTGGTGGTGGTGGTGCTCCCCCCCCCCCCACATGATATACGACCCTGGAGATTATGTCGTTTATTAACTTCACGAAAGATAGCGGGGGTGTGCACGATCGCCCAGCACCACGGAGGCCCAGCCACCAACCTGGACGAGGGAGGAGAGAGAGAGAGAGAGAGAGAGAGAGAGAGAGAGAGAGAGAGAGAGAGAGAGAGAGAGAGAGTCAAGTGGGGGGGCGGGGGCGTCTGGTGACGTCCTCAGCGGCGGCAGTGACCCGTGACCAGGTCATCACAGGTCAGGGAGGGTCACGGTGTACAAACTGTAGCGTCTGACGAACCACTATTGACCCTGGCTCTGGGCGTGGCCTACCTCCTGACCCCTCCGAGGGTATAGCTCCTGATTGGCTGGCCGAGGAGGTACAGCAGACTGGAGGGAAGTTGTCTGAACCGTCTACACTGGACACACACACACACACACACACACTCACACATATATATATATATATATATATATATATATATATATATATATATATATATATATATATATATATATATATATATATATATATATATATATATAATACATAAAATAAGAGACAAAACGAGATTTACTTCGTAAAAGTGAATATAAAGAAAACGTATTATATAAAAACGGGACAGAAAATGGGATATGGGGGTTCCTGGCGGCAAGAGGAGTGGGAGTGATGAAGGGCGCTTGGCTTCCGACAGCTGGCTATCTCAACCTGGCCGGGGAGGGCACTGCTACACTGCCACTACCTACGTCTAGCACTGCTACACTGCCACTACCTACGTCTGGCACTGCTACACTGCCACTACCTACGCCTGGCACTGCTACACTGCCACTACCTACGTCTGGCACTGCTACACTGCCACTACCTACGTCTGGCACTGCTACACTGCCACTACCTACGTCTGGCACTGCTACACTGCCACTACCTACGTCTGGCACTGCTACACTGCCACTACCTACGTCTGGCACTGATGTTACCCCAGAGACCAAGTCTGGCACTGTTGTTATCTCATGACCATGTCTGGCACTGCTTTTCCTCCCATGACGGTGCCTGGCACTGCTGTACCACTTGCCTCGTGCAGTGACATAACGTAGGTTCAAGCTGAGCATCAGCCCCTCTCTCAACCTGGCCTTGAAAACCTAACACGAAACTAAGTTGTTGACCCTTCCTGCTATAAGTGAACATTACCCTCTCTATAACTCTCTCCCTCTCTATAACTCTCTCCCTCTTTATAACTCTCTCACTCTCTATATGCCTCTCCTTCTCTATAACTCTCACTCTCTATAACTTTCTCCCTCTCTATAACTCTCTCCCTCTCTATTTATGACCCTCCCTGTATCCCTGTCCCTCTCTATAACTCTCTCCCTTTCTATATCTCTCTCCCTCTCTGTATCCCTCTCTCTCCCTCTCTATAACTCTCTCCCTCTCTATAACTTTCTCCCTCTCTATAACTCTCCCCCTCTCTATTTATCTCCCTCTCTCTGTCCCTCTCCCTCTCTATAACTTTCTCCCTCTCTATATCTCTCTCACTCTCTGTATCCCTGTCCCTCTCTATATCTTTCTCCCTCCCTGTATCTCTCCCTCCCTCCCTCCCTCTCTCCCTGCAGGCGCCAGCAGACGTAATTCAAATACTCGTTTTGCAGTCAAGTGTGAGCGACAGTTACGTAACCATCTCGTCGTTAACACATTAAACATGAATCCCACATTTTGCAGAAAACTTCCAACAACAGAAAACCATGAGATAATACCAGGAAAATGGAGATATCTCTCACCCTGTTGTGGGTATCTCTCATCGCCCACCCACCCCACCCTGTAGTAGGTATCTCTCATCCCACCCCACCCTGTAGTAGGTATCTCTCACCCCCCACCCGGGGTAAAGTAAGAGACATCTCCGAGGTCTAAACATACAAGCAATCGCATTTCCCTCGAGAGAAAAATGACGATCACCAACGAAGAATCCAATCCTCACGTACTAAGAGACCGGATCTCTCTCTCTCTCTCTCTCTCTCTCTCTCTCTCTCTCTCTCTCTCTCTCTCTCTCTCTCTCTCTCTCTCTCTCTCTCTTTCTCTCGACCTCCGGGTCTCCTCCCCCCCCCCAATCTTCAAGACGAAGATGACGAGGTGGACGAGGCAAAGGACACGTCTTGGCCATCGCCAGTGCTCGTCCTCCTCCACGTCTCCCTGGTGCCGACGATGACCACCCCCCCTCCCCTCCCCTCCTGAAATCAAAGGCAGTACACCAGGAAGGTTACCCCCCCGATCAATACATCAGTTACCCCCGGATCAATACATCAGTTACCCCCGGATCAATACATCAGTTACCCCCGGATCAATACATCAGTTACCCCCGGATCAATACATCAGTTACCCCCCCGATCAACGATCATACATCAGTTACCACCGGATCAATACATGAGTTACCCCCGGATCAATACATCAGTTACCCCCGGATCAATACATCAGTTACCCCCGGATCAATACATCAGTTACCACCGGATCAATACATGAGTTACCCCCGGATCAATACATCAGTTACCCCCGGATCAATACATCAGTTACCACCGGATCAATACATGAGTTACCCCCGGATCAATACATGAGTTACCACCGGAGCAATACATGAGTTACCCCCGGATCAATACATGAGTTACCACCGGAGCAATACATCAGTTACCCCCGGATCAATACATCAGTTACCCCCGGATCAATACATCAGTTACCCCCGGATCAATACATCAGTTACCCCCGGATCAATACATCAGTTACCCCCGGATCAATACATCAGTTACCCCCGGATCAATACATTAGGTATCCCCCTATCAATACATCAGTTACCTCCCATCAACACATTAGTTACCCCCGGATCAATACATTAATTACCCGGATCAATACATCAGTTACCCCCGGATCAACACATTAGTTACCCCCGGATCAATGCATTAATTACCCGGATCAATATATGAGTTACCCCGGATCAATACATTAGTTACCCCTGGGATCAATACATCATACTGATGCACCAGAAGAAAACGAGGTAACGGAGACTCCAAGTTGCTATGTGGTGGTGAAGGTGAGATTGCTGGTACGACTGGGGCGTACGGCGCTGCTCTGAGACACGTTAATAGGCAACAAAACTTTCCTTTTTTTTTTTCTTCTTTATATAAGAAAATACAAAGCTTCACGACGGCTGATGTGAGTGTCGCAAATTTTCAAACGGTAATAGAAAACGTGACGCGGGGAGCACACTGCAACCCTCCCTTCACTGTAGAGAACCCCCCCTCCACCTCCCCCTCTTCTCCATACCATCTCCCCCCCCCCTCCTCCCCAGACCAGTGTGGGCAAGGTGTGGAACAGACCAGTGTGGGCAAGGTGTGAAACAGACCAGTGTGGGCAAGGTGTGGAACAGACAAGCGCCCTTCATGAAACACAGACGACGAAAAAAAAAATATATAAGTGTCTTGGGAAAGAATGATTCACAAGTGTATATATATATATATTTTTTTTTTCCCTCCATGTCAACACTTGTGACAGATGTGACATTCTAAATTGGTTAGCGGGGAAGGCTTTGAGAAGAGGCGGAGGAGGAGGAGGAGGAGGAGGAGGAGGAGGAGGAGGAGGAGGAGGAAGAGGAAGACGAGGGAGGAAGGAGAGGGCAGGAGGAAGAGGTGGGAGGGGAAGTGGAGGAGGTGGTGATATGGATGAACGAGCAAATGGTGTGGAAATTCTCTCACTGTTTATATCAACCCACAGACCCACCTCCCTCCCTCCCTCCTCCTGCTGGAGGTGGTGGTGGGTGCTATGGACACCTCTCCCCTCCTGCTGGTACTGGAGGCGGCGCTGCTGGTGGGGGTGTTAGTGGACGCCACCTCCCTCCTCCTCCTCCTCCTGCTGGAGGTGGTGGTGGGTGCTCCACGAACACCCACCCCCTGGCGTCGCCCCTCCGCCCTTCCCTCGGTATTAATGTTGCACAACACAGGTTCCTCACGAGCCAGGGCCAGGCCAGGCCAGGGACGACACATCACTTATTATGGATACGGATAACACGATGGTGCTCCTCTCTTAACCTGGAAGATTCTAAAGCTTGAAGATTGTATTAAGCTTGAAGATTTTAAAGCTTGAAGATTGATCTAAGCTTGATTTCCTTGTCCTTGTGGAAAAGTGAGTTGCTCTGGGGTTATGAGGTATTGACAACCTCAGCATATACACCGTCACACACGTACTGGAATTCCTACATTAAGAACATGCATAAAGTACTGATAACTAGATCAACCGATTACATATATACACGTGTGTGTGTGTGTGTGTGTGTGTGTGTGTGTGTGTGTGTGTGTGTGATTACTATTTGGAGAAAGTCTTACACCCGAGGGGGCCCCTCAAGCTCTTGAACCACCTCTACCGTCATGCAATCATGTAGACACCTCTGCATGGTGTCTCCGCTCATGTTCTTCTGCTGACGGCACCGCGTTCAGCCACTGTGCTCGAACTGCAAAAGTACTTTTACTTAACCATTCCTATGACGTGTCTTGTTTACGTTCACAACACTGGCTCTGGCTGTTACATCCTTGCGTCTGCTTACGTTCACAACACTGACTCTGGCTGTTACATCCTTGCGTCTGCTTACGTTCACAACACTGGCTCTGGCTGTTACATCCTTGCGTCTGCTTACGTTCACAACACTGGCTCTGGCTGTTACATCCTTGCGTCTGCTTACGTTCACAACACTGGCTCTGGCTGTTACATCCTTGCGTCTGCTTACGTTCACAACACTGGCTCTGGCTGTTACATCCTTGCGTCTGCTTACGTTCACAACACTGACTCTGGCTGTTACATCCTTGCGTCTGCTTACGTTCACAACACTGGCTCTGGCTGTTACATCCTTGCGTCTGCTTACGTTCACAACACTGGCTCTGGCTGTTACATCCTTGCGTCTGCTTACGTTCACAACACTGGCTCTGGCTGTTACATCCTTGCGTCTGCTTACGTTCACAACACTGGCTCTGGCTGTTACATCCTTGCGTCTGCTTACGTTCACAACACTGGCTCTGGCTGTTACATCCTTGCGTCTGCTTACGTTCACAACACTGGCTCTGGCTGTTACATCCTTGCGTCTGCTTACGTTCACAACACTGGCTCTGGCTGTTACATCCTTGCGTCTGCTTACGTTCACAACACTGGCTCTGGCTGTTACATCCTTGCGTCTGCTTACGTTCACAACACTGGCTCTGGCTGTTACATCCTTGCGTCTGCTTACGTTCACAACACTGGCTCTGGCTGTTACATCCTTGCGTCTGTCGAGGAAGTGTTCTCTGCTGACATCCATCAGATTGGTTTTTAATCAATTCAAGACTTTGATCAGGTCACCCCTTACTCATCCTTCTTCCATGGAGAGTCAAGTCCTCTCTGTCCCCTTTCCCTTGATACCTCTGCTTTGGACGTCCTGTGAACAGGTGTGTGTGTGTGCTTCCCTGTGACACCGCCATCGCGATTTCAAGTAGACCAAACACACCCGCAGGCGGAATGGTTTGAAGGAAAGAAGGGAAGGGAAACAGCAGACACAAGGCTTCTCTCTCCTGTTCCAGGAAGAGGATGGTCTCGTAACAGGTGATAAAAGGGCGTAACACGTCCGTCGTGCGGTTGACTATACCACCAGATGCAAATTTTAGACGGCGCTTTCCCGAGCTGGTACGCCGAATTCTTTTATGATCCGGGGGGGGGGACTCCGGCTCGGCAGCCATGGGAGGCGGGTGCCGGGAGGGCCAGCTCAAACGCTGGGTGTTATGGGGTGGCGGCGACTCTTGAGAAGGCGAAGGTACCAGGACCCTTAAGGGTGAAGTCAAAGGGCCAAGCGATGTGGACGGGTGAGGGCGATGGCGACCTTGCATAAGGCCAACCCTGGATATTGCCACGGTTGGAGGAGGAGGGGTTGGTGGTGGTGCTGGAGGGATGAGAGTAGGAGGAGGAGAGGTAGGTAGTGGTGGTGTCGGAGGGATGAGAGTTGGAGGAGATGGGGGTTGGTGGTGGTGGTGGTGGTCGACCCCCTCCGGAGCTTGTGGCTGTAGGAAGGTACTGATAACGGCAGGAGGAGAGAGGCGGTGGGAGATGATTTCATAAACAGGACTGACATGTCGGGGAGGGTCGGTTTTCAGTGATCACCCGACCTGTTCCTGTCTTTATAGGGCAAAGTGGGACGTTTCTACTGCCGTTACTGATGGCTAACTGTGGGTCGGGCGGGTAGTTAGTCTCCCCCCCCCTACACGCACACACACACACACACACAACACACACACACACATCAGAATACCGTGCAGGTGTATGGATAAGGAAGTACTCTCAGCAAGCTGTTTAACTCCTACGTAAGGCCAAAACTCCAACATGCTTCTCACGCTTTGGTCGCCGCACTTAAAGAAGCACAAAGAACTAATAGTGTATTGCCCATCTTGGAAGAGAGAAGCGTAAGGGGTGACCTGATCCCAACCTCTAAGGTTTTGAGGCAGATCACTGTAGTGGACAGTGAACAGTTCTTCGAGATATGTAGGAACAGAAGAACCAAAGACATAACATGAAATCAAGCCAAAAACTTGTCAAACAGAACTATCATACACACCTGTAATTATGAATGATTAGTATATATGTTCACGATTACCTTCTCCGATTACCAGAGTCTGCCACCTGAGTGTTGATACATCGCAGGATGATGACAGCGAGGGAGGAACACCTACAACGCCAGATTCCAGCGAAGGTCATGAAGACGGCGCTAGAAGTGGCTGGAGGCAACCACCACCCCAGGGCAAGGCGAAGAGTCCAGGGTAAACACGTTCCAGGGAATTCCAGACAGAAGACAAGAATGAGAATGGAAACGGTGTTGAGGGCTTTGTGGGGAGGAAGACGACCATTATCCACAGTGGTAACGGCCGGGAACGAGGATGGTGACTGGTGAATAATTCAAAGTCTGGAAGAACATGGGAGGTGATCTGCATGAGAAGGTGGGAATGAATTGAGAGTACTGAAGAGATAGAGAGAGAGAGAGAGAGAGAGAGAGAGAGAGAGAGAGAGAGAGAGAGAGAGAGAGAGAGAGAGAGAGAGAGAGAGAGAGAGAGAGAGAGAGGATAAAGACAGACGGAAGGAGATGATCATACAATGAACAGAACAGACTACATTGTTTTCTTTTTTTCCTTTATGTATGAGAGTACCTCACCAGGGAAGGACGTGAGTCATGTATGAATGACTGTCTGCAGGTCACGTGACACTGACGAACGAAGAGCAAATTGCAACGGGACATCGTCACAATGCAACGGAGGTCATCTGAACATCTTATATAAACTTCAACTTCAACTGAAAGAAGCAGGAGGCGATGGGGAATGGGAGGAGGGTGAACACAGACCGGACACCTGCCATAATAACACTTTGCGAAACGAACTTCTGAATGGGGGGAGCTCAGAGAAATTTACGTTCTTTCTTTTCTCTCTTTCTCTCTCATCTTCAGCAACCGAAATGCTCGCCACACACACACACACAGATCGTGGGGAGATACGAACCTGTATATTTCCGTCACTGTGGCACCCTCTCCAAGCACCTGGACGGGACGATGTGGAAGATGACGTGAGCGACGGATGCTCGACCAGAGTGACGGAGGCTTGGGGGAGGGGGAGTTTAATACAAGACGAGCCTGACCTCATGGCTTTAAGAACATACATCTACCTGGTGATGGAGGTCCAAGGAGAGGGGACGCAGGCTGCCGGGAGGGTGGATGTGGGGTGTGAGGAGAGTTCCCCTCAAACAACTTACAACAGGTGAATGGAGAACAACTCGAGACGTGATAACTTTGCATGACCCGTTACATCTGGAGACGTGATAACGTAACTTTGCATGACTCGTTACACCTGGAGACGTGATAACGTAACTTTGCATGACTCGTTACACCCGGAGACGTGATAACCTAACTTTGCACGACCCGTTCGCCCCGACGATAACACAGATCACCTCCCGTGAAGTTTACATAGGAATCTGGCACGTGAACGACGCGACCAATTATAACGAGAAACCGGGAGTTGTGTCAGAAAGGTCATGGAGCAGTTCGCTGGCGCCAGGAACCCACAAATCACAAACACATACACGGGTTCACTGCACCTATACACGGGTTCACTGCACGTATACACAGGTTCACTGCACGTATACACGGGTTCACTGCACGTATACACAGGTTCACTGCACGTATACACGGGTTCACTGCACGTATACACGGGTTCACTGCACGTATACACGGGTTCACTGCACGTATACACAGGTTCACTGCACGTATACACGGGTTCACTGCACGTTCTCACCTCAAGCTACAGACCTGCATTGCTGAAACTGGAAGGTGGCGACGAGAGCAATGCTCGTGTGGTCACAATGTTTAACATTCTACCTTCTACACCGCCTGGAGGGGATTGTGGTCAACTGGGCAGAAGTTCATTATTACAAACGCGTCAACTGCGCAGAAGTTTATCACCAGGGAGTTATCTGCGCAGAAGTTTATTATTACAAGGGAGTTAAATGCGCAGAAGTTTATTATTACAAGCGAGCGTTCTCGACTCTTACAACCCTGACCGAAGGTTTGAACTGGAGAAGAAGAGGTCAAGAAATGCGTCTAGGATCATATCATATGGTCAACTTAGGTCGGCAGACACGAGAATAGAGAAATGATTCATAGCGTCTCCTGGAAACACCGAGAAGACGAAACACGGAGGAGGAGATAAGAGAAAGAAAACGATAAATGTGTTTCCCTTGTGTCTTCGAAACCTCGCCTCAGTCTTTGACGTAGGTCGAACAAATAATGAGGCCCACGAATTGGAAGGGGAAACAGGGAAGAAATAGGGCCTTCCATAACTCCAATTAAAGACAGAAAAAAAAAGAAAAGAAAAATAACTGTTGCATCTCGAAGCAGATAATGATGTAGCAAGACCTGAAGGAGGGCAAGGCTAATGGGAAGGGGCTTGTGGGAGGGAAGTGGAGGGAAAAGGAGACGTAGGCATCACATTTTATTGACGACACTCGACAACACACACACACACACATACACACACGTGTGTGTGTGTGTGTGTGTGTGTGTGTGTGTGTGTGTGTGTGTGTATGTGTGTGTACAACTCAAAAACTCTCGTGGCCAATGAAGTAAAGGTTGTAAACTACAACTTTTACGGGGAAGAGTAAGTACGTAGAAGACGCGAAGCACTTGTGATCTAGTTTAACAACTCACAACAACACGTTCTGCGACGACGGTTGTGTGCCAGTGGTGTTGATGAAGACTGGGATGAGCTTAGGTCTGACACACCATTACGGACGCCATGACGGGAGGTGAGGAGGAGGTTAGAATATATACAGCAGGACAGTATGGGAGCGCAGGAGCCTTCCGTCAGTGTCTTAGGAACCTGTCATGTCTGAGACAGAAATGGACGGGGGGGGGGGGGGGTACCCGGGTTACACACTCCAAGCCACTCACTCTCATTGGCTGGCGTCTTTAAAAAGAATATACATATATATATATATCTTCTTTTTTTTTCCTGTCTTCTTCAGAAAAAACCAGGACGTCTCGCGTACCAAAGCCGTCTTGCAGAGCATCGACCCCGACCACACAATCGGTCACACAGACACTCGGCATTCGTCAATTATGAAAGTCAGTCATGAAGATCATTGCAACGTAAACGAATAAATAAGCAGATGACTGCGATGATGAAAGCCAACTTCGATGTGAGGTTGTCTGCCAGGTGGGGAGTGTGGATGGGGCTGGACGAGGCATGAGCGTGGCCGGCCTGGTCAACACTTTCGTGAAATCACAGGAGGAGAGAGGAGTGAGGGAGTGGTGGGGCAGGAGGAGAGAGGAGTGAGGGAGTGGTGGGGCAGGAGGAGAGAGGAGTGAGGGAGTGGTGGGGGAGGAGGAGAGGAAGACGCCCCCCTCCCTCTCTTCCCTCCCTCCCTCCTCCCCCGGGGGCGACACAGATATTAGAAACAGGATTTATTGACAAGTCGAGAGAGAGAGAGAGAGAGAGAGAGAGAGAGAGAGAGAGAGAGAGAGAGAGAGAGAGAGAGAGAGAGAGAGAGAGAGAGAGAGAGAGCTCTGAAGTACCCCCCACCTCCCTCCCCCCCACGTCCTGACGTAAGTTAAGGCAGAACAAGGCTTGTCAGGTGCGTCACAGTCCGGTGTGACGGTTCCTGTCTTGACGCGTCACTACGATAACCATGGTGACGCATTTGGTGTGAGGGACCCACTCCGTCACTCGCCTCCAGGTATTGTGGTATGGTGAATCCAATATGTCCCCCTCACTCTAACAGTGAGGAGGATGGCGCTTCCAATATGTCCCCTTCACTTTCGTGCGTCGGAATGTGTGTGTGTGTGTGTGTGAGAAAACATGCAGTCTCTCCCCTCTGGTAAACCTCATAAACTTTGAATAATTTACAACACTAAATCGAAATCAAATCATTATAATTTTCACCATATGAATAAAAGTTTTTAAAAAGTATTATATATATATATAGATAAAAGGCGCTTTTTTTATACTTTTATCGCGGGGGAAAAATAGAAAATCAAAAGTGTATTGCATTACGGCACAAAATATTCACACCTACAGTTCAATAGAGAAAAACTGATGAATTCATATCCAGTTTAATTATGAATTGTGACACAGAATTGGGCCCTTTGATCTCCTGATGGCAGTTATGGAGCAAAGACGAAGTTTGAAAGGAATTAGTGGAGGCAGCAGACCTTACCAAATACCACTGTTTAACGTTAGGAACAAAAAAGAGCTATAATGTCTATATGTCTATCTATCTATCTATCTATCTATATATATATATATATATATATATATATATATATATATATATATATATATATATATATATATATATGGGAGCGGGGGGCTGGAAATCCCCTCGTTTTTTTTTTGTTTTTTTTCAATTTTCCAAAAGAAGGAACAGAGAAGGGGGCCAGGTGAGGATATTCCCTTAGAGGCCCAGTCCTCTGTTCTTAACGCTACCTTGCTAACGCGGGAAATGGCGAATAGTTTGAAAGAAAAGAAAGATATATATACATATATATATTCACGCCCGATCTTCGTTTCCTCCGTTGGAAGTTAGCGCCAGGAAGAGACGAAAAATGGTTTCATTTGCCCACATCCACTCCCAAAAGTCATGTATAATGTCCCCGAAACCAGATCCCATTTTCCACAGCCAGTCCCTGGCTACGGTGCAGTAAACGAACACGTCAAAAAGTAAAAAGAAAAAAAAAATATATAAATCCATATCATCTTAGTTAATTAAGGAAGTAATTACATCTGTGTTTATAGATACTGATTTATCTCGCCTTTCCAATATGTTTACCATCAATAACGCTCACGTGACCAGACTTGCTACGGGAGAAATTACTACTGGCTTCAGCAATTAATAACAGTCATGATAAGTGACGCATCTAACGCGTCTCTCGCTAAGGGTGATATGACAAGATACATTCTGGAGGAACTTACGCGGGAGATCCCTCTTCCCCTAGTGACACGTTCGTCCACCACAGCAGCCAGGCCACTGTACAGATCACTTTACACGTCTGTGTCCGCACTGTCTGTCTATTTGTGACTCTCCTTTTCCATGTTACAGCCCCACTCTTATGTGCGTTTATTTGCTTAGTATGTGTCTGGGTTTCTCGCTGCATTTAATCAATAAAACTTTGTTATTATCATCATTATAAATGTAGTTACTATTATCGTTATAACGATTATGTTTATTCATATAATCATCACTGATATTTTCACTATTATCATAAATGTCATTCTAACTATTATTATTATTATCATTATTATCATTATTATCATTATTATTATTATTATTATTATCATTATCATTGCTATTATTATTATCATTATTATCATTATCATTATTATAATCATCAAATGAAAATGTGACGGGGAAAGCTGATTCAGAAAACGAAGACTGTAGCTGGAAAATAGATAGATAAATACGCAAGAGTTGAGGCAGATGAATATCCTAACAATACGAAGGCTGGAGCAAGAGAACATGGGTAAACACGTAGCACCATCACTATGAAGAACTTTCCAGAGGCCAGCAGGTACAGCTGCTGGGGACGTGAACATAAAACTTCGCCTGTATTCCCACCTGGACTATTACAGCCGGCACTTTGGCTTAACTTCCTCGGGTGTTCCAGTAACCCTGGAATGGCCTTCCAGCTGTCTTGGTAAATATCCTGTTCCAGGTCTAGTCGACTGGATTCCAGCGAGAGGGGTTGTGACTTCACGACTTCCCCGCGTTAGGTAGACTGTAAGTCCCCCAGACTTTCCAGAGAGTGCAGGGTGTTGGGTTTTTGAGACTTTCCAGAGTGCAGCGTTACTTCACTGACTTTCCAGAGCGCAGAGGACGGTTTCTTAGACTATCCAGCGAGGACGGTGTGTTCACAGACTCTCCAGAGAGCGTTAAGGTGTAGTTCCTCAAACATTCCAGCGAGTAGA
The DNA here is from genome assembly GCF_036320965.1 of Panulirus ornatus. NCBI lineage: Eukaryota > Metazoa > Arthropoda > Malacostraca > Decapoda > Palinuridae > Panulirus > Panulirus ornatus. Next base: position 29,495,304 of record NC_092225.1, on the reverse strand, counting down.
ACCTCAATCTCTATGAGCTTCCCAGCAGGTAAAGTGTCAGGCCTTGGCCATTCCAGTACGATGTTCCAGCAAGCACAGCGCGAGGCCTTAGGCCATCTCATCACCCAAGACATCTGGATCTGAGCGAACCAAAGGTGGTGTAAGTCTCTGCATGGTGGAGTAAGTAGCTGGAATGTCAGCTTATTCCAGGGGGTGAAGAGGAGTGAAAATGTTGTTTCCAGCCGCTGGATCCAGCGTCTGTAATCTTAAAAAGTCACACGCGGGGGAAGTGTACTTACAAGTAGATCTAAAAACCAGGTCGTGGACGACGACTAGAACCAGGTCGTGCACGACTACTAGAACCAGGTCATGGACGACTACTAGAACCAGGTCGTGGACGACTACTAGAGCTATGATTTTCTTGGGTATGACAGCCTGGCCTTTGACCTGACCCTTCGAGTCAGGTCAACAAAGACCAGGTGGCCAAGCTATCATACCCAAGAGATCGTACCGTCCTGACGAAGGATTGTACCGTCGTGCTCAAGGGACGTAACACGGTGAACCCAACCCCCTAAGCTTCGAATCATACATTTCCAAAACCTCAAACCAACACCTCGTGAACCACACATCGCGAGTTCGAAACCAGGAATTCTGAACCACAAATGTAAAAGCAATTTGTTAGATGGAACCACGAACCAGCAGTTCTGCACCACGACAGATGAACCAGCAGTATACCCCTAGTGTGTTGTATGTTCCGCCTACGTCTTCTCGCTCATGAAGCCTCAAGCTAAGGGGGACGAAATGCAACGAAATACACGACCGAATCATTAATGAATCACCCAGCTTTTCATTCAGACGAGGCGAATACCTCCAAAAAGGCCTTTCATCGCGTGTAATGAGCCATTTCCAGAGCGTTATCAGGTAAACAGAATTTACGAAAATAACCGTAAAAACTCGTTCATCGTACAGGTTATGGAGTGTTCATTAATGATGGTGCGTTATTTTCCCATATTACTCTACCACAAGATAGAAGTAAGGTCTGCTTAGTCTATAACCCTTATACAACACACTACACCATCATTTATCAGCTGTATCATAACCCTCAAGATCAAGGATTACCGAGAGAAGAATTTCCACTGACACGTCCATAACAGAGTGTTTATCAGTGGCGGCCAATCCCTTCTATAACCCAGCGTTCTCAACGAATGACGCGATAACAGAAGGGAAGTCCTAGCTTCGCCTTTACGCCACCAGGAAGACATGAATGAGTGATGACAGTACTAAACCCCCGTCAGCCACTGTGAGCCCCTAACAGGGGTAAGGGGATCTCCAGCGCATACACATCCCCCCTACAGGTGAGATAATTGGCTGGCAACCGTAGACGCTGGGTGTGAGCTGTGGTGGATGGTCGCCCGGTGTGGTAATGGTGAAATATGGTCCCCCCACCCCGTTTGAAGGCCGTACGCGTCAGGCCGGCCGTCCACAGGGGAACACTGTATCTCTCTCTCTCTCTCTCTCTCTCTCTCTCTCTCTCTCTCTCTCTCTCTCTCTCTCTCTCTCTCTCTCTCCTCCCTAACAAGCAAGAGGAGAAGGAGGAGGATAGACCACACACAGCCTTATCGTGTGACCTGTCCAGATAGCTGAACTGACCACTCTCCCCAGAGGCTCGGAGACATATTAGCTTTACCGTCTCTCTCTCTCTCTCTCTCTCTCTCTCTCTCTCTCTCTCTCTCTCTCTCTCTCTCTCTCTCTCTCTCTCTCAAAATGGGAGCGCATAGTCGTACCGTTTTTTTTTTTTTTTTTAATATTCAAACTGATTCTTCAAGGGTCTTGAAGGCCACGGGGGGGGGGGGGGGGCGTCGTCGTACACGCCTCGCTGGAAGGGTCGTGTCGCGTCGTGTTTCACTCAGGATGTGTTCGTACCGTCGCGTTCACTGGGGTCGGAACGTCGTGTGCCATCGGTCGTGCTGACGTGGTCGTGTCCGTCGCGCTTAAAAAAAAAAGAGGGTCGCAACCAGAGGGTCGTCTACTTAAGTGGTTAAATGCTGCTTTCTCCAGACGACTTAACGAGCAATAGCGTCATTAGGTACCAGCCATCACCACCACGGCAGCTCCTAAGCTCCCAATCAAACTGCTGACACAACTCTATAGAATTATTACCCCGGAGGGGGCCTTCTAACCCCCCCCCCCTCGCCCTACTCCCCGCCTTCATCCCTAAACATAATTCAAATTTCCCAAAAAGCGACAGGCATTATTATGAACCCACCCCCTCACCCCTCACACCCCCCCCCCCCCCTCTTCCTTCGTTCCTATTTTTCATCGCCGGAAGATCATCAATTTCACAAAGTTTTCATAACTGGGAACGTTATTTCCAGGGGGGGGGGATGAGTGGAAGGGGGGATGGGAGGAAGGGGGGATGGAGGGAGGGGGGGGGACTCCCGTTAATGCGGGAATAATGCGAAGATAAAGAGAAGGATGAGGAGGGTGTGTGTGTGTGTGTGTGTGTGTGTGTGTGTGTGTGTGTGTGTGTGTGTGTAACTCAGCGTCATCGATGGAGTTCTCGTATTACTCCCTACTCCTCCAGTGTCCCCCGACGTGGCGAGGGAGGAGGGAGACGTGCCATCCACGTGAGTTGAAGAAAACATACCAAATTGGTGAGTTATGATGTGGGTTACTGATCACAGCAACGCTGGGGCTCCTGGAGACACTTCCTATGACCTCTTGTAAGTGGAGAGGTTATGGAAGGAAGAGGGAAGGACAAGTGGAGAGGTTATGGAAGGAAGAGGGAAGGACAAGTGGAGAGGTTATGGAAGGAAGAGGGAAGGACAAGTGGAGAGGTTATGGAAGGAAGAGGGAAGGACAAGTGGAGAGGTTATAGGAAGAAGCGGGAAGGACAAGTGGAGAGGTTATAGGAAGAAGCGGGAGGACAAGTGGAGAGGTTATAGGAAGAAGAGGGAAGGAAAAGTGGAGAGGTTATACGAAGAAGAGGGAAGGACAAAAGACGAGAGGGAATTCCACAGCTCTCCTATGCCAGGGGGGGGAGGAATGCATAGGCATCATAACGGTTCAGCCTCATGTGGCTGGAACGCAACACAAAAACTCTAGGAAGCAGCAGCCGACCCAAGTTATCGTACAGTCGTGCTCAAGAGGTTATCACCATCGTGCTCAGAATATTAAGGGACTAGCGAGACGCCAGCCAGTAGGGAGATTAATGCACATCTGTTATTCCACCAAAAAGATAAATCTGGAGTCAGGTAATAGATAATATTATCACCCTGCATAAGCATCATGGTGGGTACAAGACCCATTACCTAACATTCTCGAAACACGAGGGGAAAAAAAGACCTTTTCCTGTTTTCTTTTGTCGTGATCGTTTTTCTCTTCCATGAGAAGGAATAAAATTCATGGGTGCTTCGAAATGACCCATTGGTTATTTGGAGGTCACTTCACCAGGAACCACTAGCTGTGTCTTCACGTATTTCTTGAACAACTGCTCGTTGAGTTCCATGTTATGTCCCCTGGTTTGTTCTATCCTTCCACCTCTGGAGGAACTGTTCCCAGTCTGTGTCATTGATCTGTCTTAAGAACTGAAAGGTTGTGATCAGGTCACCCCTTACTCTTCTCCCTTCCGTGGTGGGCAAATCTTAGGCCTCTATCCTTTCCCAGTATTTCCACTCTCTTATAACTCCGGCAACCTCTTTGGTGTCACTCCTCTGGACCTTCTCTATGAGTGCTTTCTGCTTCTTTTGGGTGTGGTGACCAAACCACGAGAAGCATATGTTAGTTCTGGCCTTACGTAGGATGTGAGCAGCTACCTGAATATTTTTTTTATCCACGAACTTTGTGTGTGTGTGTGTGTGTGTGTGTGTGTGTGTGTGTGTGTGTTGCACGGGCGGAATAATATCCTTATATATCAAAAAACTTGAGTCATGACGATGTACGTTCATCCAAGCGGGGCCATCGCCCCCCGAGACCTTTGCGTGTCCCGGAGCCACAAACAATGCTTGAAGCGTTTCGAATAACGACCCAAGGCGAAGCAACGAACCACAAATAATTAGTAAAGTAAAAACTGGGGGGATGGGGGGTGGGGTGGATGATGAGGTCAATACATTCAGAAGGATAATACCTTTGATCACGAAGGATCACTGCGAGGGATTCATTTTGTCCGTCCAAGTCCTAAGGAAGAAATATTCCCAGCGAGCGACGCATTCTGGGGAAAACATCCCCAGCGAGCGATGTCCTTCGGGGAAAGCATCCCAGGGAGCGATGTCCTTCGGGACAAATCTCCAGAGAGCGATGTCCTTCGGGGAAAACATCCCCAGAGAGCGATGCCTTCAGGAAAAACATCCCCAGAGAATAGTGCTCTTAGGGAAAACATCCCCAGTGATGGCAGGGGCCGATGTCAGAGGTTAGTGGTAGCTGTCTCTCGTGACCTGACCTTCTGACATTTGCCCGTACAACCCCGGCTAGTTGAGGATCGGTCCCCTGCCTGCTCACTGCTCTATTTCTGTCCCATCTGTCTGTCTGCCTGCCTGTCTGTCCGTCTGCCTGCCTGTCTGTCTGCCTGCCTGCCTGTCTGTCTGTCTGTCTGTCTGTCCCTCTGTCCAGGAAGCGATCTATAATGTTATTTCATGGTGGTCGGCTGGACACCATCGGAGCAGAGATGAGGTTGCGACAGACGCAAGAAATAATACGAGAGGCTTCTGGTGTGTGTGTGTGTGTGTGTGTGTGTGTGTGCGTGACAGTAAGGTACGACTAACGACAAGACGACATCCTGTTCGACCACGTACGTCCCTGAACCAACCAAAATGTTTTCCTCTCAAATCATTGGAAAATGTCTTTCCCACGCTACCCACCCCACTCCACCCCTCCCGAGAGTCCGCTAAGTTTTAACTAGGTCCATTTCGTTTACAGGGAGTCCAATTTTATTCTCGCCAAAACACGCAATTCAGCTGTGGCCTGGGAGGGGAAGGGGAAGGGGAAGGGGAAGGGGAGGGAGAGGGGAGGGTTTTACTGCTGCCGTGATAGACCGGGCCAGATTGCTCGTCCAGCGACCGCAACACGTCTAAACCAACTTACGAGTTAAACCAACGATTTCGGGATAAGGTATTTAAAGTTGCTTGGTTCTGGGGGAGGGAGGGAGGGAGGGAGGGAGGGTTTCAACGCATCAGCGTCCCCGAAACTGCTCTTTTACATGCGTGTGACTGAAGCCTCAGAAGCCTCGAAGCAACGAAGGTCAGGTTCGACCGAAACCCTTACGCACTTGCCGAAATGGTTCGCTTTTCTTCGTCTCTTTCTCCTATGTGTTCCCTTGTTCCTCATCGCTGTAACTGATCCTGTCCCTTGTAGATATGATCCCCTTTATTTCCCGCTAAAATTGTCTGGTATGAGTACGAAGGTAATCACATGTTCACATGAATATCAACTCAACGGTCTGTCTACATGAACACAAGGATGGAGTCGACCGTCATGAGGAATGAGTAAATACCGCACTGAGGTAAACACACTACTGGAGGAAAATGAGGAACATGAGTTATGTGTTAGTGTACCAGCTGGTGTGTGTGTGTGTGTGTGTGTGTGTGTGTGTGTGTATGTGTTTGTCATTACGAACGCGTCCATTCCTGTGCGCAATGCTCAACCTTAGGTACTCGCATAGATCTCTCTCTCTCTCTCTCTCTCTCTCTCTCTCTCTCTCTCTCTCTCTCTCTCTCTCTCTCTCTCTCTCTCTCTCTCTCTCATTCCATCCCCCCCCCCGCGAGGCCCGTCAGCGGAACACACGACCAATTTGTTGCGCTCGCGTCGCACCTCCCGGCTGATGCTCCAATCCGGCCCTAACTATAATCAATCACTCGCTCAGTAACTCTGGGGATTGGTTAATCATCCATCGCTGAGCCTCGATCTCGCTCCACCACCGCATCATCATCATCGCTGAGCCTCGATCTCGCTCCACCACCGCATCATCACCATCGCTGAGCCTCGATCTCGCTCCACCACCGCATCATCACCATCGCTGAGCCTCGATCTCGCTCCACCACCGCATCATCACCATCGCTGAGCCTCGATCTCGCTCCACCACCGCATCATCATCATCGCTGAGCCTCGATCTCGCTCCACCACCGCATCATCACCATCGCTGAGCCTCGATCTCGCTCCACCACCGCATCATCATCATCGCTGAGCCTCGATCTCGCTCCACCACCGCATCATCATCATCGCTGAGCCTCGATCTCGCTCCACCACCGCATCATCATCATCGCTGAGCCTCGATCTCGCTCCACCACCGCATCATCATCATCGCTGAGCCTCGATCTCGCTCCACCACCGCATCATCATCATCGCTGCGCTTCGATCTCGCTCCACCACCGCATCATCATCATCGCTGAGCCTCGATCTCGCTCCACCACCGCATCATCATCATCGCTGCGCTTCGATCTCGCTCCACCACCGCATCATCATCATCGCTGCGCTTCGATCTCGCTCCACCACCGCATCATCATCATCGCTGAGCCTCGATCTCGCTCCACCACCGCATCATCATCATCGCTGAGCCTCGATCTCGCTCCACCACCGCATCATCATCATCGCTGAGCCTCGATCTCGCTCCACCACCGCATCATCATTATCGCTGAGCCTCGATCTCGCTCCACCACCGCATCATCATCGCTGAGCCTCGATCTCGCTCCACCACCGCATCATCGCTGAGCCTCGATCTCGCTCCACCACCGCATCATCATCGCTGAGCCTCGATCTCGCTCCACCACCGCATCATCGCTGAGCCTCGATCTCGCTCCACCACCGCATCATCGCTGAGCCTCGATCTCGCTCCACCGCATCATCATCATCGCTGAGCCTCGATCTCGCTCCACCGCATCAACATCAATCAATTCAGCTTAATAATGTGATCATTCTACGTCCCGCTGGTAATCAAATTATCTAACCCCCATTAATGATTATCTATTATAACTCAAAATCTTCTTCCCGATAATAGCAAAACCATTCCCAGTGTACGACTAATTACCTTCCTTAATCACCTAATTGCCTGCGGTAATAGGTCTAACCACCTCGCTTCAAACAACCCTGAACAAACACTTATGAACCACTTCGCACGACGCACATCTGAACCGTACTGTACCACGTGTTATGCAGTGTCTTTGAACAATCTCAAATGATACTATATGAATTCATCAAAATAAATAGAGGTGGAAGACAGAGTGAAAAAGATTTTGAGCGACTGGGGCCTAAACATGCATGAGGGTGAGAGGCTTGCAAGGGATAAAGTGAACTGGAACGATTAGGTATACAGGGGTCGACGTGCTGTCATCGGACTGAACCCAGGGCATGTGAAGCGTCCTAGGTAAACCATGGAAAGGTCTGTTGGGGCAATGTTTGATGGCTGTGTAACAGACGCAGAGCATGAGGCTGATGCAGTGGGACACAGACATGCGGACAGTAAAACAGAGATACACAGAGAATTGTATAAAGATAAGAAGAAGAATTAATGTGTTCTGTCGGAGAGATGAAAATATGATGCCATTGGGAATATATACAATATCAACCGTACAAAGACACAGAATGGAAACTCCTAACTGAAAAATTAGTAAAGCCTCGCTTTCTATGATCATATATATATATATATATATATATATATATATATATATATATATATATATATATATATATATATATATATATATATATATACATATATATATATTCCCTGCGTGTTGTAGAAGGCGAATAAAAGGGGAGGGAGCGATTGGCTGGAAATCTTCCCCTCCCTTTTCTAATTTTCCAAAAGAAGGAACAGAGAAGGGGGCCAAGTGAGGATATTCCCTCTAAGGCTCAGCCCTCTGTTCTTAACGCTACTTCGCTAACGCGGAAAAAGGCGAATATGTATGAAATATATATACACATATATACATCAACCTGTGTTCGAACACCCTCAAGACCGCTTCTCTTTCTCTGACCTCCGTTTTCTTTACGGTGTGAGGGGTGGACGATGGGGGGTAACTATTACATTGACGTCCTGAACTTTAGTCTGCCCGGGAAGGCTCGGGTTCAACAGCGGTTCGCTTAGTTTCCAGCGGCCTCCCGGCGATCCATGGGCTCCAGGCTCTTTCCAGAGGACAGTTTCGATCACACATACGCGCAAGCACTTTCATGAAGAATTTCTCGTGCGGTACACCAACCCGTGAGATTTATCCTGCCCCCCCCCCCCCCCCCCTGGAATTCTATTAACGCCCGACAGACTCCTACATCTTCAAATACACTCGGCGAGAGATTTAAACGTTCCTGCGCCTTTTTCCTTTAATATCAGATCCCACTTTTCTGGTAAGGGAGAGAGAGAGAGAGAGAGAGAGAGAGAGAGAGAGAGAGAGAGAGAGAGAGAGAGAGAGAGAGAGAGAGAGAGAGAGAGAGAGAGAGAGAGAGAGAGAGAGAATCAAACCAGCCAAATATTTCTCACCAGAAAATCCTAAGTTTGACTGGCTTACGTCTCTATTAGACTCATCCTATACATATGGATACATTTATAGCTGTAGAGTTTACTCTCTATAAGGATATCGCTATAACACATTTTGTATATGGGAACTTTTGAACCTTGCTCTCTCGAAATAGATATTTCTATAAATTACTGTACACGAAAAGTTCCCAAGTGCACTTTCGTGTAATAATCACATCATCAGGGGAGACATAAGAAAGAAATATAACAGTCAGTTGATATACATCGAAGAGACGAAGCTAGGACGCCATTTGGTATATATATATATATATATATATATATATATATATATATATATATATATATATATATATATATATATATATATACATATATCTATTAATTCAACACTACTGTATCAAAGAAGAATGTATTTTCAATTTTTTAAAAGAGAAAAAGAATATACTAATATAATCGCCTTACTAAATATTCCTCCAAATTAAATTCTAGTTTTAGAAAAAAAGAAAAAAAAAATACAAAACAATCACCTTTAACTGGATCACATTTCCTGGCAATTTATTCCAAAAATCTGAATATGTATTCGCGTTCCAAACTGAACACGAAAAAAATATTTCTCTGATGGACAAAAACGCGTCGGCGTCGGCGTTGTCGGCAGCGGCGTCGGTGTTGGCGTCGGCATGAAATTCCAGCAAGTAGCTGTGTGACCTGACGGCCCCTTCCTCCCTCCCTCCCTCACAGGGCAGCGGCTGCGCTGCTCCTCCTCCTCCTCTCAGCCTCGACCTTCTACATCCGTGGGAGAAAATGACTGGATCCATAGAGAGAGAGAGAGAGAGAGAGAGAGAGAGAGAGAGAGAGAGAGAGAGAGAGAGAGAGAGAGAGAGAGAGAGAGAGAGAAAGTCCACTCCTCCTCCTTCTTCCCCTGCAGAGTGGGCGGGTGCAGGTAGCCCAACTCTCTGCAGGTGCCACTGTGGTTAGGTCTTATCGCCGGGGGGGGGGGGGTCTCGTTATCATGTCGAGCTGATAAGGCGTTCAGCGCAAGGCCCGCTGAGGGGGTCATCATCTTCCTCCAACGTCAATGCTCGTGGGTTCTTTTTTTCCTTCATTATAACACAGACGATTTCTCGGCTTCACTGACTTGAGCGTCGACAGTGACGCATACCATTCTCAGTACCACGAAGTATCGATGGATGATGATGGTTTCTCGCTCCTCTCACCAGATGTCAGGTCGACTCAATGTCTCGTGTATATATATATATATATATATATATATATATATATATATATATATATATATATATATTGGAAAGGATCACAATTTTGCGCGTGATCAAGATATTCCTATGAGTCCACGGGGAAAATGAAACACGATAAGTTCCCAAGTGCACTTTCGTGTAATAATCACATCATCAGGGGAGACACACGAGAGAAATATAACAGTCAGTTGATATACATCGATGTATATCAACTGACTGTTATATTTCTCCCTTGTTTCTCCACTGATGATGTGATTATTACACGAAAGTGCACTTGGGAGCTTTTCGTGTTTCATTTTCTCAGTGGACTCATAGGAATATATATATATATATAACACAGCAGGCCACCAGAAGCGAACTAAACGCCGCATCACAAGTTTCCACCATTTTTCTCCCACACACGAAGAACGCGTTTTCAAAAAAAATGCGACTTAATTTATATTTGTCGTTTCCTGGCGAAGTGTGCGTGTGGGGCCCGGGGCTCCACACAGCCTGGCAGTGGGGGCATTAAAGAGCGATGCAACAGAGCCAAAGGCGACGCCCCAAGCCTAAACGCCTTGAAGGGGGAGGGGAGGAATTTTTTCCCTCTACTCGTGTGGGGAGGGGATATTTCTCCCCAGTAGGGAGTGGGGGAGGAGGAGAAGGAAGGTACGGCAGGGGAAGGAACGGGGGGGAGGGGTGAACTCCCCCTGAGGGTCTGTGGACTGATAATGGTGTGTGGGGGATGTGTGTGTGTGTGTGTGTGTGAGTGTGTGTCTGTGGCACACATCTGCAGGCGAAGCTCTCTTCTACTGTGAGTGCGTAGATTCCTCGAGAGAGAGAGAGAGAGAGAGAGAGAGAGAGAGAGAGAGAGAGAGAGAGAGAGAGAGAGAGAGAGAGAGAGAGAGAGAGAGAGAGAGAGAGAGAGAGAGAGTCAGTTTGGTACAACGAGCAATGTCTGACTATCTCTCCCCCTTATCGTCCATCTGTCTTTTCTACTCACAGGGGAAAGTGACCCGAGGCACTGGGCCCCTGTTCAGCCTGACCCCCGCTCCTCCTCCTCCTATGTAACCTCTCCTCTCTCCCCGACCCATCCAAGCATCTGCGCCATTTACTCTTGACACACTCCCGCACCTCCGTCAATCTCCAACACACACACACACACACACACACACCATCATGGCACATAGCATGGCCCTTCCGTCGTAGGTGCCCCGTCAGAAGCTCTGCCACTTCTATCAATCACTTACCTTCGCCCTTTTCTTTCGGGACGACATTTACCAGGCTACATGTGGCAGTAATCTGTTAGCAAGGAGGAGGAGGAAGAGGAAGAGGAGGAGGAGGAGGAGGAGGAGGAGGAGGAGGAGGAGGAGGAGGAGGAGGAGAAACGATGAAGATAGAGAGGAAGAGGAGGAGGAAGAGGTGAGAGGAGGAGAAGGTGAAGCAGCAGCAGCAACAGGAGAAAAAGATCGAGGAAGAGGAGGAGACTGAGAGAATGGAAAATGATAAGAAAATGGGTAGTGAGAGAGGGAAATGTTAGACATATTAAGAAAACGGGTTTCCTTGTGTTAATGAAGATTAGATTTTGCTTGCTTTTCAACGTGTGTGTGTGTGTGTGTGTGTGTGTGTGTATGTGTCCGTGTGTGTGTGTGTGTGTGTGTGTGTGTGTGTGTGTGTGTGTGTGTGTGGCTTATCCTCTCTTTCCCAGACTGAAGTTATCAGAGGCCAAGGAAAACCTATTCCCCGGGACGGCATTTGATCGCAAGGCAAATGTAGCGCGCTCAGCGGCACCATCTACAGACGGACCGTCATTTCTGCTCCTCTCCCACCGGAAGAGGGTATACGTGGGAGGGATGGGAGTGGGTTATACGTGGGAGGGGTTATACGTGGGAGGGATGGAAGAGGTTATACGTGGGAGGGATGGGAGTGGGTTATACGTCTGAGGGATGGAAGTGGGTTATACGTGAGAGGGATGGAAGTGGGTTATACGTGGGAGGGATGGAAGTGGGTTATACGTGGGAGGGATGGAAGTGGGTTATACGTGAGAGGGATGGAAGTGGGTTATACGTGGGAGGGATGGAAGTGGGTTATACGTGAGAGGGATGGAAGTGGGTTATACGTGGGAGGGATGGAAGTGGGTTATACGTGGGAAGGATGGAAGTGGGTTATATGTGGGAGAGCTGGGAGGGGTATCGCCAGACGTCTGTCCCATCTTCTTAATAAAAAACAATTTCATTTTCTTTAAATCAAGATTGAAATATTACTGCATAGACGAAAGAGGCAAATGATGATTATCAAGTCAAACCTGAAGCGAGATGTGTTCTATGGTGGTGGTTTCTTACCACTATCATCATCATTTTTTCCCCCTCCTATTTTTCACCTCTGCATAACCATACATACGCTCTATCAATATCCACGTTGGGAAGAAAAGATTCAATTTACCGACAGGCTGAGAAAACCTTACTACACTGACACAGTCTAGTGGTATTTCTGTCATAGAGAGAGAGAGAGAGAGAGAGAGAGAGAGAGAGAGAGAGAGAGAGAGAGAGAGAGAGAGAGAGAGAGGTGCGGGCGCGTGTTACGGAAAATTACAAAAAGTCGTTAACTAAGAGAAATTAATTGCAATTTAAAAAGAGAGAATGAATTTACTCACGTAAATTCGAGAGGAAAAGATGCCCTGAGGACAAGGCAAAATAGCTAGTTCACGGAGCCGGACATCACGCTAGTCTACGGGGCTGCCACAATTGCTAGTTTACGCAACCGGCAAAACAACAGCGCGATAAATGAAACCGGCAAAATAGCTAATTAACAGCCCCAGCATATCAGCTGGTTAAAGGAGACCGGCAAATTAGCTAATTAACTGACACGGCAGAATAGCGAGGTAACGGACGCGGCAGAATAGCTACCCTAATCAATCGCGGGCGTGTGACGCGTCTGTACGTACGGACGTACACACTCTGATGAAGCGAAACCAAATGAAAACGTATCGCATGCTACTGGGAAATACCGAACCTATGAAGAAAATACAAAAACATTAGAAAAAATCCAGCCATTATGGAACACCCAAATTACACAAAACTCGTCCAATATATCGAAATAAAACCTAAACCTTTAAAAACCATTTCGATAGAACGTAAAACCAATAAAAATGCAGAAAAAACACTAAACCCGTGAAAATCCCCCAGAAAAAACACAAAATAAACTATTCGGACATATTCCTAAATCTTTTGAAAGGCAAATTTATATATATATATATATATATATATATATATATATATATATATATATATATATATATTGATTTTCCAAAAGAAGGAACATAGAAGGGGGCCAGGTGAGGATATTCCCTCTAAGGCTCAGTCCTCTGTTCTTAACGCTACCTCGCTAACGCGGGAAATGGCGAATAATATGAAAGATATATATATATATATATATATATATATATATATATATATATATATATATATATATATATATATACATATATATATATATATATATATATATATATATATATATATATATATACATATATATAAACTCTCTAATCTGCAGCAGAGTAAACACGTACCAGTGTCTTGCAACGTCACGAAAATCGCAAAAAAGAAAAAAAAAATTTGAAAAAATCAAAGATTTCAAACTTGCAAATTTCCATGAACTTCTCACTGCTCTTGATGGTGTAGCAGGCGAGTGTCGTCGCCTTGCGCGATGGCGAACGACTGCGTCAGTCTTGGAACAGTGGCTGACCGAACCTTTGGAAATAGATGAAAAGAAAGAAAGGAAACAAAAAAAAAAAGACACAGACTCCATCACTTCATCTCCTCCCTCATGGTACGTACACACGCTTCTCCCGTTCTATGCACGTCCTTCTATATCCCTCCCTCATCGCCAGTTCCTCATCTTCACGCTCCATCACCCTCTTCCATCTTCTTACCCATCATTGCCTTCTGTCATCCTACGTACATATCATCTTTCTATGTATCTCCTTCTTTATCATCTATGTACCTCCTTCTTTATCATCTATGTACCTCCTTCTTTATCATCTATGTACCTCCTTCTTTATCATCTATGTACCTCCTTCTCTATCATCTACGTATCTCTTTCTTTACCATCTATGTATCTCCTTTATCATCTATGTATCTCCTTTATCATCTATGTACCTCCTTCTTTATCATCTACGTATCTCTTTCTTTACCATCCATGTATCTCCATCTTTATCATCTATGTACTTCCTTCTTTATCAGCCCCTTGTCTTTGCCATCATCCGAGGCCAATCTTAAGGAAAGGGACGTGGTATATATCAACCGTTCCGGATGGGGTGGTAAGAGATGGGTAAGGCCGGCAGGATATAGATGGAAAGGAGAGAAGAGAAAGGAGAAGAAACGAATAGGTGGACGATAAGGATAAGAAAGATTAGGTGAAGGATGTGAGGAGAAAGACTAGGTGGGGGACATGGAGAGAAAGATCAGGTACAGGGTATGCAGAGAAAGATTTGAATATACATGACAGATTGGGTGACGTAAATGGAAGGGGAGAGAGATTAAGAAGATAACGTGACGAAGAAAACGAGAGGACAGGAATATGCAAAATAGGAATCAACAATGATGGTTTTAAAGTCACCATTACGGAGGGTCGAGGCTGACCTGCATGGCTGGCTTGGCTGTACCGCTGTACCAACACACGGGTAACCAACAAGACTGGTATGGTTGTACCATGACAGGAGGCTGTGGGCACCCACTGCATTCTCCTGTGCGTGTGATCTTGGCTCCTTCCTTCCTTCCTTCCTACGGACCTTCATTAGATGTCTCATTGTTCGTTTGTGTCTTTGTAACGTGTGATTTCAGTTCCTTCGTGTGTGTGTCTCTCTCTACGTCAGGATCGTCTGTAACCACCCATCTGTACCGTACGGGGAGGGAGGCGGGTGGTTGTACACTCCTAAAGGCGGGGCCTTTGGTTGTTATAACCCCACCATCTTTCGAAGATCCGTTCATTATCCAGGTTATCAAGCTTATCTACATTCATTTCGCCTTATCTATAATGACACTAGGACCCCTTCCACTCAAAACCTCTTCCTCAGAAGAGGTTCCTCATGTTACGTAAGAGGGAGGGCGGGCTGACGTCGCTCAGATCTTCTCGTTATGTCCAGCTCAAATCGGCCAATTACCTCCCTCTTTTGATGCCATGACTCTCTGCCACTTACCACTGCCCTCGCTGCGTTACCATTTCCTGTCACGCTACTCACCAGTTTCCCCCCCGCCCCCTAAAGCCATTAACCACTTCCGTTCACTACTCACCAGACCTTCCTCGTCAGTAGCATCTGTCTCTTGCTACTTACCCCATACCGAATCCCTTCGACACTAACCATTACCTTCACCCGGTCACCACTCCCTATCGCCATTTACCTTCGCATTATGCAACTTACCAATACCCCTCAACACTCATTACTCAACACTGGCCCAAGCCACTTCCCAGTCCTTTTCTGCTCCTCTCCCACTTTCAAGATCCTTCTCCCTATTCCTCAGTAATCCTCCCCCCTGCCCCTTACCCGACCACTTACATTCCCTCATACCACTTAACACCACATCCCCACCCATCATCCTCACCATCACCCACGAGTTGCTCCTATCCGCTCCGCTATCCCCCTATCCTCCAGGACGCGCCATTGCGAGGTCTTCCAAGTTCCCGTAAGACCATTCTACGGCTTCCTAGTCAGCCCATCACCCTTGCCTAAATGGCATCTGGAGGAGGGCTATCTGACCCGTCCCTCTAGCCCGCTTGTGGGCCGCGAGGTAATCTGTTCGCCTCGGCTGGCTTAGTTGGATTCCCGGGCGCTGGGAGATGGCTTCACACCTTGATCTCTGACTGGTCGCTGGCTTCTGATAGCTGGCTGCACACACGCCTTGAGCGCTGGCTGGTCGCTGGCTTCTGGTAGCTGGCTGCACTCACGCCTTGAGCGCTGGCTGGTCGCTGGCTTCACTCACACCTTGAGCGCTGGTTGGTCGCTGGCTTCTGGTAGCTGGCTGCACTCACGCCTTGAGCGCTGGCTGGTCGCTGGCTTCTGGTAGCTGGCTTCACTCACACCTTGAGCGCTGGCTGGTCGCTGGCTTCACCCACACCTTGAGCGCTGGCTGGTCGCTAGGTCATTGTACCTACCTTCATTTTAAAGTCCCTTTGCGAGCTGTGATAAGTGTGTGCTTACCTCGTTATCAGTGAAGTGTTCAGCGTCTGAATTCCTACTGTTTTTCGTTCTTCCATTTTGGCCGTCGTTGCCCGAGCGTGAAAGAAAAAAATAAATGACTCATATCCTTGAATTCTTCTGGCTGCCTCTGGCCGAGGTGTGGCATCATCAGGCGATGACTGGCTTCTGTCTTGTTTTCTGTCAGCCAGGGAAACACGTTGGGTTGTTCCACCATGAATTATACTCCGGGGTGGACTGAGCTGGGTCCCAGCTGGACCATCAGAGTGCGACAGAAAACGCGCGCATTTCCCCCCTCAGCCGTCCACCAGGTCAGAGAACCAGTCTTGCCCACGTCAGTTGTGTGTGTAATGAACGACTGGAAACCGTGGCTCACAACACGACGCGTCGCCCATGACACACCTGCCAAACCTTGTGAGTCTGGCTGGCTGGCTGGCTGGCAGCCTGGGTGGTTGGTTAGCATTTAGAGTTTACCTTCTACCTCCTTCCCCAGCGTCTACCTTCTATCTACCTCCTTTTCCAGCGTCTACCTTCTATCTACCTCCTTTCCCAGCGTCTACCTTCTACCTCTTTCCCCAGCGTCTAACTTCAATCTCTCCTTTCCCAGCGTCTACTTTCTATCTATCTTCTTTCCCAGCGTATGTATGGGAATGCTTCCTTACTCTCCCAACCACCAAGCGCCTTTCCACCTACTGGTGTCCTTATCTGCTACCTTCCGTGTTATCACGCCCATATCCTGTCCACTCAACTATCACCCTTCCTCCTTATCTGTATCACTGTACCCCAACCTACGAAGCAAGCTCATCCCTCCCAGCGATCCTTCACCTGACCCAACCTACTAGGTGAACCCTTCCCATTACTGTCCGTCCTTCACACCCTCCTTGGCTTTCTTACACAGCCCACCCTATCCTAACCTATCCACCCCCACTGTACTAATCCATCCTCACTCCTTCACCCCTACCCATCAGTCTCTCTCTGTATATATAAACCTCTCTATCTCTTCCTGCTGAAAACCATTCCTCCATCGCTCGCTATCCATGTGTGTGTGTGTGAGAGAGAGAGAGAGAGAGAGAGAGAGAGAGAGAGAGAGAGAGAGAGAGAGAGAGAGAGAGAGAGAGAGAGAGAGAAATTATCACACAGATACAAAGACAAAGAAAAAGAAAGGCTGCTACACACACACACACACACACACACACACACACACACACACACACACACACATACACAGACAAAGAAAAGCTGTTACACAGAGGCCCCCCCCACCCCACCCAAACAGACCAGCAGGCACAGATTAAACTTGCATATGAAACGTGAGACACAGACACACAGGGACCACACGCCAGCTGGGCCTCTGGCTAGTTCAGGAAAGATAGAAGCGGGTATCCGCGTCCAGAGCAGGCACCCGCGCGCGTGGGGAAACACGAAAATGGAAGCTGGGAGCTGGGTAATGTAGCGTAAACTCTTGGGGGAAAAAATATAAACGTACATCTAGGGCAAGGTGATCTAGATATCGGGGGGAATGGAGCTATATAATGATTCTCAGATCCGTTACGAATGGTGAACCACCACGGAAGGTGTTCCTTCGTGTGTTCTGGAAGGGCGCTGGGAAAGCCATAAGACTCCAGTCTCAGCCACAGCTTGGCGACCGTAGCTACGTGCTCCCGACGAAGGTTTAAGTACGATTATAACACATCCATCCACACCCACACATATATAAAAAATCACAACCTTATACCCGTTTACTCGCTCATAAGACACGACAGTCGGCCCACAGACAGCAGGAAGGAAGTCCCCAGGGTGAACAAACCCGCAGGGAGTCCCCCAGGGAGAACAAACCCGCAGGGAGTCCCCAGGGAGAACAAACCCGCAGGCAGTCCCCAGGGAGAACAAACCCGCAGGGAGTTCCCAGGGAGAAGAAACCCGCAGGGAGTTCCCAGGAAGAACAAACCCGCAGGTAGTCCCCCAGGGAGAACAAACCCACAGGCAGTCCCCAGGGAGAACAAACCCGCAGGCAGTCCCCAGGGAGAACAAACCCGCAGGCAGTCCCCAGGGAGAACAAACCCGCAGGCAGTCCCCAGGGAGAACAAAGACCTAACAAGTGGGGAGGCGATGGTGTCGACGGGCCCCCCATCAACTCCAGCTGGGGGGTCTGTTTGGCCCAGGATTTCCAGGACAGGAATTGGCAACCAGTCACTTCACACGAGCTACCGATCTATACCAGTCACCTCCAAACAGCTATTACATAAAGAGACGCAGGGAGCACCAGCACCAGCAGCAGCAGCAGCGCTACACCCCATTCTCTATGCAGCAGCGCTACGTCCCATTCTCTATATCTGTTATTACAACGAGGGTGAGTTTCAGGCGAGGTGGAGAGGAGAGAAAGAGAGAAGGTGGTGGTGGTGATTAAGAGAATGGATCGCCATAGCGTTCATCCTACCCGAGTGTTCGTCAGCAGTGAAATGATCAGCTCTCTCGTACTTACGTGGTGATGGGCGGAAAAGCAGAGTCCCCCCTCAGTCCAGCTTACCTGTAAAGAAAACGACATCGGTTAATACAGAACTGCCAACAGAGGAAGGGGGAAGGGGGGGGGGGGGGTTACTCAGGGTGACATCGTGTACTTTCACCTTCGAGTACCGTCAGTACGACCCTTGAAGACTGACGCTACGACCCTTTTGAGTTAGCTACTAACCCTTCAGGGTCGGGTCAGAGGCCAGGACCGGGTCATTATGTATCTGAGGGTCGGACCCGTCGTGCTCAAGGATCGTACCGTCGTACTGAGGGTGTTGTACCCGTTCAGTACCACACCACAATGCACGGGTTGTTAGGGTTATTAGGGTTGTTAGTGGATGTAAATCATCGTTATCAAGAACCATGTTTAGCGCTGGTGGCCACCTCTCTATACGGTCACCGGTGACAGAGGGAGCAACACTCTCGCCTCAGTATAACCAAAAGGGTTAACCAACCATCTATGTATAAGGACACACTATACATCTGCTGGGGGAACCCATAGCCACCTGTGTACAATGAAACACACACACACACACACACACACACACACACATCCTATATTCATAATGGAGTCAGCTTACACCCTACCTACACTCACAATATTCTCAGGTACTCCCATCTGTTCATCATTTATCCCAGTCCCTCCATACCTTCCCATAACACTCCAGTCATCGTATACACGTGTACTATCATGACACACGGGGATCCAGACTTAAATGGATGTAAGACATCCTGTTTCATTAAATGATGTGTACTTGATAATGATTCGTTATATATATATATATATATATATATATATATATATATATATATATATATATATATATATATATATATATGTATGTGTGTGTGTGTGTGTGTGTGTGTGTGTGTGTAAACAGCTGGGTTGACTGTGTTACCGACTGCTGCAACCAGAATTCGAACATAAGAGAACTGGACCACGGTCGACCCACGTGCATGCGTCACGTCCAGCTACGCTAACCACCACACCACGATGCCCCACTTGCTGTAAAGTTGTAGGTGAGGGGGGGGGGGGAAGAGGTGAAATATCGTCAAAAAAATATATACAATCATGAACCATGCAGGTCTGGATGTTCCACCGAGCTACAGTGAGGATGAAGCTCCAACGCAGTTTCGAAGCAGACGATCCTCAAATGAACCAGCCACAATCACCGGTTCCACGTCTATAGTGCGGTCGCTCGGAGGTGTCATCCGCCAGCCCTACCGTGCCGGGAGCGGACATCATCCCGGGCATTAATGAGTTTGTCCCGTCATCAAGCAAGGGAGGTGGTTGCTGGGATCCGGTCTCATGGTCGTATGTGGTCATCTCAATACAGTGTCTTTTATCGCCCCTGCACCATCAGGGGTCAGTGAGGGAAGATATGTAACGTGGATGTGGTGACCTTTCCCTGTATTGCAAATATACGTTTAGACCCTTGCGTATTGGTGTAGTCTTTGACCAACACCCCCACGCCCAAGGGTCGTAACGCCGCGGTATGGGAGAGTCGTACCGTCGTGCTCAAGAGTCGTACCGTCGTGCTCAAGAGTCGTACCGTCGTGCTCAAGGGTCGTACCGTCGCGGTGTGGGAGAGTCGTACCGTCGTGCTCAAGAGTCGTACCGTCGTGCTCAAGGGTCGTATCGTCGTGCTTAAGGGTCGTACCATAATGCTCAAATGGTTAGGAAACATTTACATTTATGTCTGTGTCACTCATCTATGTATGTATGGTGTTCTATTAAACATCTATCAACAGGTTATGATTATTTCAACAACATATCTATAATATAGCGATATACATGATCACTGACGGCGCAAAATATTGAGACTTCAGTGCACACACCCAGCGGTCGACCAGCCCACACACCCAGCGGTCGATCAGCCCACACACCCAGCGGTCGACCAGCCCACATACCCAGCGGTCGACCAGCCCACACACCCAGCGGTCGACCAGCCCACACACCCAGCGGTCGACAAGCTCATACCCACAGCGGTCGACCAGCCCACACACCCAGCGGTCGACCAGCTCATACCCACAGCGGTCGACCAGCCCACACACCCAGCGGTCGACAAGCTCATACCCACAGCGGTCGACCAGCCCACACACCCAGCGGTCGACCAGCCCACACACCCAGCGGTCGACCAGCCCACACACCCAGCGGTCGACAAGCTCATACCCACAGCGGTCGACCAGCCCACACACCCAGCGGTCGACCAGCTCACACCCTCAGCGGTCGACCAGCCCACACACCAAGCGGTCGACCAGCCCACACCCCCAGCGGTCGACCAGCCCACACACCTAGCGGTCGACCAGCTCATACCCACAGCGGTCGACCAGCCTACACCCCCAGCGGTCGACCAGCCCACACACCCAGCGGTCGACCAGCCCACACACCCAGCGGTCGACCAACTCATTCCCCCAGCCTACACACCCAGCGGTCGACCAGCCCACACCCCCAGCGGTCGACCAGCCCACACACCCAGCGGTCGACCAGCTCATACCCACAGCGGTCGACCAGCCCACACCCCCAGCGGTCGACCAGCCTACACCTGGCCCAGCGGTCGACCAGCCACACCCCCAGCGGTCGACAGCCCACACCTAGCCCAGCGGTCGACCAGCTCACACCCCCAGCGGTCGACAGCCCACACCTGGCCCAGCGGTCGACCAGCCCACACCTGGCCCAGCGGTCGACCAGCCCACACCTGGCCCAGCGGTCGACCAGCCTGTCGGTGATGTACAAGCCTAGCGTCCATGACGCTTTGTCAGAGTGGTTTTATTTTAGTTACCTCCTCCCCCCACTACCTCCCCCCCCCCCCTCCGGAACACCAATATAGACGCGCACACACACTGGGTGCAGCCATGCGTTGATGCCACGCGGCAAAAACCTTTTTCGGAGTGAAGGACGGACGAGGCGCGCCCGTGACAGCGGGTTGCCACGCGCGTCACTCGCGAAGCAGGAGTGCACGTTCGGCCTCACTCAAGGGCCGACGCGTCCAGCAACGGCAATATAGCAGCCCCTCGCCGCCCCCCGACCCGTGCAATGGGTCTGGCGAGGCGGGGTCTTTACCCCTGACTGGGGGGGAAGGCGACCCTTAAGCATGAACTGGTATGAAGAACCATCCTTAAGTAGGATGACCTGGCCCCTGACCTGTCCCTTAAGCGTGAGGTGGTGGTCACTCTCGTGTGTGTGTGTGTGTGTGTGTGTGTGTGTACCTTACAGGGAATTCTGAACATCTCACAACATGGTAGTTGATTATAGTTAACAACGTCACGACCTATTACAAAATACAGTAGGCCAAACTGATGGAGGAAGTAAACGGATTATTATGATCTTATTAAGCGATTTATAAACCTCAAGCGTCTTTAAACTAGCTTTGAATAAGCTTCACGTTTGGTACCATCAAACCTTTCTTTCCATAACGAGGGTCGATACTGGACTGGAACGCGTACCTACCACTACCAGACCTTGACATTTGACCGTCACACGGGCGCATTACCATTCTGGACACGCCCCGGGGGACCCCCGCCCTATACCTGACGGAGGAGGGAGGGCAGGTCCCACGTACACAACAACGCTTCCAATTATCGCTCGTGGCCATCATACTGTAGCAGGATATTGAATGTCGTTATCCAGGACGCTCCTCCTACAGATCCCTCCCCCCCTCCCGCCGCCGCCCCACAGTATCCTTCAAAGTTACGTTCGGATGGAAAGTTTGGCGACCGAGCACGACACGGCGCATGCCCGAACGCTCCCGCACAACCGGGGTGACGGAGACTACCACACTTGCTGTCTCTCGTGTGTGATGGATGACTGGACCTTACCAGAGCCACGGCCGATAACGAAGCGATCCTGGCCGATAACTTATCTCTCTCTCTCAGGATATCGGATCTCTGCCGTCGAGAACACGCTTCTGTCAACTACACCAAACCGCTTATTGAAACTACTGAACCACCTCGTTCTTAAAATTTCCTCGCCGCCGATGCCAGCACACACGGATACTGTCTACCTGTTCCACGCGTCATATAGTCGGATGATCATATCGCTGTCCATCCCTTTTCTCCTCCTCCTCCTCTCCTTCCATGCAAGGAAGACCACGAGGATGGTGTGTGAGGCGCCCGCGGGTCCCCCACCCCACCTTCCCCTAAAACCATCAAGTCACGCTCGTATGGTTGTTATGAATAATGATCCGGGACACATAAGCCAAATAGTATGGGGTGGTGGAGGGAGGAGTCTCACTCCCCACGGAGAGAGAGAGTCTCTCTCTCTCTCTCTCTCTCTCTCTCTCTCTCTCTCTCTCTCTCTCTCTCTCTCAGGTGGGAGTCAGCCACCGACCAGGGAGGGATGTTACCAGTACGACACCCCTCCTCTCCCCTGCCTGGACATCGGAAGGGTTAGCAACGGGCTGAGCAGTGAGCAAGAATTTCAACAGTTGTCTATACTTCCACTCCTTTGGGCCCCAGGCACCAGTCTTTTCTTTCCGCTTCGTCCAAATGGGATCCTACGTACACAGACACACCCCTAGCTTCCGCCTCGTACTCGTAACATTCAGCGACCAGCCCTGTACGCGTGAGATGAACAGCTGGGTTGGCTGTGGTCCAGCTGCCGCGACCAGAATTTACCAACGGTGAAAAATAAGCGGCCTGGCGCAACATGTTTAATATTTACCGTAATTACGTGCGAAATATTCGTACTCGTGATGTATATGACCCTCAATACATTGCTGGTACATGCTTAACATGTATTTACCCTGTGAACACATCCTGAGTACTGTGATCATCAATGCTTTACCGTGTGTGTTCATCAACGAAACCTGTGTACTTTCGTTGCGTCTTCTTCCCGACGGTGATATATATATATATATATATATATATATATATATATATATATATATATATATATATATATATATATATATATATATATATAACGTACAGTAAACGCTTCAGTGTTCTTGCAACCAGCTAATTGCTTGTTGCCAAATTACTGACTTGCGAATTCTAGTGGGAAATGCCTCACGCAGATTAGATTATACCAATCATAACACAAGAGAGGTTGATGGTACACGCTCTCTGGGATGTAGCTACAAGACCGCGTCCCCCATTAACTATCCTTATTCTTTTTCAAAACATTTTTGCCTCACAGATCAGGCCTGCGGGGAAATAAACTCACCTTCAACATTCTGCTTCAAACTGTAAGATGAGGCAACGTGAACGCAAAGGACAGATGAGAGATTAAGATTGTATTACGACGAGTTGGTGATGGACCCGGGGGGGGGGGGGGGGTTCTGGTTCCACCAGGCAACCAAAGCTATTGCGTACGTACGCGCATGTTCCGTGGTTTGCGTACGTATGCGCACATGTTCCGTGGTCTGCGCCACGTACGCGTACCTGTTCCGTGGTCACTTATTTCCGTGTTAGAAAGTTCGCTTGAAACCCGTCCTTGAACCCTTTGAAAAATTCGACTGACCACAATACTAAAGACGGTTTATAAAGTGCGAATATCCTTTCTCGTGTATATACCCTTTTAGAGCATGGCGTTGCTCTGTTAACACATATCATTTCCACTTGTTCCCATGTATCTCCCATCCTTACATTACCCTCTCCGTCTGGAAGTGTATCTACCAGCAGCATTCTCCACCTCCAATGCTTCTCCGTGCGAGAGAATAGCATCATCTTCGCCGGCCAGGTGAACCGACGCCATCACTCATTCACGAAGTGTGTGCACCTCACGTTCGCCCACAGTTCCCAGCTGCTGGGCCAGTGGCACACGATGATGTGGACAGGTAAATAAACATCAGACGAACGTTTCATACCGGGATCAACAAACAAAAAAAGGCTTCGGATTACATAGTTCCGTAGGAAGACATTAATGAACACAACAGTAAGTTATACTTAGTTATACTCTATAGGTTCCTGGAACTCCCTGAGCAGATAAGGTTCGTATACCAGTATATCACAGTATACCGCACCCTCAGTGTCTGGTGGCTTGGACTCGCTTGCACGGCCTCAACCACACGACAGACCGGGTCGTAGCAACGATATCAACATGAACGCCAGCTGCCTCAATATAGCGCCTCAATACCCGACAAACTTCCAACTAACGTTACCTGACTGTTCGCCAGAGCCTGTGCTTCATTAAGTGTTACCTGGGAACACACACACACACACACACACACACACACACACACGGGGACATCCAATTACCTGTCCACACGCGGGTGCGTCGTCTGCTTTGCTCGCCCAACTGATCAAGAGACGGGCCAAAGGAACATGAACACCAGCGCTACGCCTGAGTAAATACAAATGTAATTTGTAAGGACACACTCGCGCGCGCGCGCGCGTCCTGATGGCGGACGCCCCGAGCTGTTTGCCTTGTTGACTTGTGTAGGACACGCGTGCGTCAACAGGTGAGACGTAACCAACCCCCTATGAGCACGACGGTACGACCCTTGGGTACGACGGTACGATCCTTAAGCACGACGGTACGACCCTTGAGCACGACGGTACGACCCTTGGGACGGTACGACCCTTGGGTACGACGGTACGATCCTTAAGCACGACGGTACGACCCTTGAGCACGACGGTACGACCCTTGGGCACGACGGTATGATCCTTCAGCACGACGGTACGACCCTTGAGCACGACGGTACGATCCTTAAGCACGACGGTACGACCCTTGAGCACGACGGTACGACCCTTGGGTACGACGGTACGATCCTTAAGCACGACGGTACGACCCTTGAGCACGACGGTACGACCTTGAGCACGACGCGGTCACGACCCCTTGGGCACGACGGTATGATCCTTCAGCACGACGCTACGACCCTTGAGCACGACGGTACGATCCTTGAGCACGACGGTACGACCCTTAACGAGTGTAGGAACACTTGAGCATAAAGACACGACAATTGGGTATTCTATCCTGACCTTTGACCTGACGACCCTCACGGGGCAGGACAAACGCCAGGTCACCATGCCCAACGGCCGTACAGTCGTGTTCAGAAGTGTCGTACCGTCATGTTCAGAAATATCGGACCGTCGTGCGTACAGAACACCCGGTCGTGTACATGCGGTTCACACACAACATTCCCTTCACACTTTCATCAAGCATTTAACTCAAAAACAACAACAACAACAAATTCATTGATACAAAAATAAATCGCCCGGATTTTAAAATTATTTTTTCTTTTTTTAAATCGAAAATAAGAATCCATCCTGATTTTTTTTCCCCAGGTGGAGGAATGTTATATTTAGCACCACCTGGTGATGCAGGCCGCCGTACTGGCCTTCACACCGGACACAACTATAGCCCTAAAATCGACCGGCGATGAGGGTAGTTCGTCAATGTCAAGTGGACGGTGGATGCGCCGTGCGTGCGTGTCAATACAAGATGGGAGGCAGCAGCAGGAGGAGGATCCATTACAACCACCTCGCCAATACATCTAATTATCCCATCCTGGGAATCGATGAGGAGGAGCACCGTTGCCAATTGCCGCCGCCCAAGCCCCGAAGCGAGGCAAAGCGCCGATTATGATGGTGGAGCTGGCGATGGCAACGCTATTAATTACACACACACACACACACACACACACACACACAGAGTAAGGATGGGGTGCGGGTTCACTATGCATGACAGGAATCCACTACGCATTGTTCAGTCCAGGAAGTAAGGCTATGTTGGCTGACTGCTGCTGCTAATACACTTGTGGGGAGAAGGAAGGGAAGAGGGAAAGGATGGGACGGGAAGGGACGAGAGGATGGATGGGGACATGGCGAAGATGGGATGGGAGACCTGAAACGGTTGGGAGAGGAGGTAGAAGCAAGCGCTGAAGAGAGAGAGAGAGAGAGAGAGAGAGAGAGAGAGAGAGAGAGAGAGAGAGAGAGAGAGAGAGAGAGAGAGAGAGAGAGAGAGAGATGGAAGGGAGGGGGTTGCACAAGGAGATAAGGGAGGGAGGAGGTTGCAGAGGGGGAGATGGAAGGGAGGAGGTTGCAGAGGGAGAGAAGGAAGGGAGGAGGTTGCAGAGGGAGAGAAGGAAGGGAGGAGGTTGCAGAGGGGGAGATGGAATGGAGGAGGTTGCAGAGGGAGAGAAGGAAGGGAGGAGGTTGCAGAGGGGGAGATGGAAGGGAGGAGGATGTATCGAGAGGAGGGAGAAGAAACCCATAAACTATTTAATCTCCCTGTCTCCCAGCACCAGCTCTCTGAGGAAGGCCAAAGACCTGGTTGATGACCTCCCTTAATTACTGAACCATCTCCTTTAGAATAAGCTTACAGCTTTAAGGAACCCCCTACCTCCTTATAACTAGCTTTGAGCTCTATGTATCCTTTCTCTCCGTAACGTTAACTTTAAGCTTTGTGTAGCCCTAATGTCCACATCATTAGGCTTTAGCTTCACATAACCCTCTCTCCATATTGATAGCCTTAAACTTTGGATCACCCCATCTCCATATTGACGGCTTTAAGCTTTGTATGATCCTGTCTCCACATCGCTAGCTTTAAGCTTTGTACAACCCCATCTCCATATCGTTAGCTTTAAGCTTTGCACGACCCTAACACCCCATCCTTATTAACCTTTAGCTTTACATAAACCCCGGAAGGAGCCACTCCATCAACCGACCCACTACTGTAAAGGGAAAAGCATATCCTTAGTACCCAAGTGTAAACCTAAGTGTTTTTCTCTTTATGTGATATATGTATATTTTTCCTATAGACCCACCCTCTTAGGGCATTTCAATAGGCTCCCCTGACGTGGCCCAGGACTGAATATCAATGTAGTTCTACATCTACGGCCTCTGTAGAGCGTAGTGATTTCTTTCCCGGTCAGTGGGCAGGGGTTGCGTGGGCTGTAGCTACGCTGGGAAGGAATGGATGGGGTCGAGGGGAGATTAATGTATGCAAAGCCAGGCGATTTCCCAACATCAGTGAGGGCGAGTTTATCTTGAAAGTACGTAAAAACTGCTCTGAAAGTGCTCTCTCTCTCTCTCTCTCTCTCTCTCTCTCTCTCTCTCTCTCTCTCTCTCTCTCTCTCTCTCTCTCTCTCTCTCTCTCTCTCTATCATCTGTTTATCCTCCCACTCAGTCACAATCTGTTTATATATATATATATATATATATATATATATATATATATATATATATATATATATATATAGTGTGTGTGTGTGTGTGTGTGTGTGTGTGTGTGATCATAAACTACCGTATGATCTACAATATAACAATAACATGGTAAAGTGTTTCATGAACCAGTACAGTTCGCCTCCCAAACTATGCCTTCCAGTTCTCCCTCGTTACTTTCCCCCATCGTAACAAGGAAGCCACATTGCCATCAGTAATGGCGCTGCTCTACTTGACAGGCAATTTCGTAATGAAACTACATATATTTTCCTCTAACATATCTTGTTCAGTACAGGACTTGTCGTTTTGTTCCGTCTTTGATATTGTGTAAGTAAATATTCCATTTCAAGATTTTTCGTTATTTTCTATTTCTGTTTTCCTGTGTTGAATACTCTATGTGAATCCTATTAAATATCCCCACCAGCCCTCTTAGATAGAATATCCTGACACTTGTTCAGAGAATATTCCCAGGTATTCCGGAAGAGCTACGTGTCGGGCGGGGTTCGAATCCATGGTCGTAGCTTCTGCAGTCGGGTTCACTTCCTCCCGTGCAGAGGAGAGTGGAGGGTGCTCAGCTGGGGTACACACCACCAACACTTCCAGTCAGCTCGGGCCTACACCTCCAACACTTCCAGTCAGCTGGGGTCTACACCTCCAACACTTCCAGTCAGCTGGGGTCTACACCTCCAACACTTCCAGTCAGCTCGGGTCTACACCTCCAACACTTCCAGTCAGCTGGGGGTCTACACCACCAACACTTCCAGACAGCTGGAATCTACACCTCCAACACTTCCAGACAGCTGGGGTCTACACACTTCCAGGGGAACCAGGGGAAATAACCTCAGAAACCAGACACAATTCTTCGTTCCAGTCAGATGACCAGGGAAGGCCAAGTCACAAGGGCCTGGCTCGCGTAGCCTGACTTAAACTTATCGTCTCCCAGGGAAGACGACACCCAGGGCTATGGTCCAGCCAGCTCCACAGATGGCTGGACAAAGCTCCAACCTCCTCCTCCTCCTTCTCCTCCTCCTCCTCCTGCTTATCCTCCTCCTCCCCCTCCTCCTTCTCCTCCTTATCCTCCTCCTGCTTCTGCTTGTGCCAAGATCTGGACTGCATTTTCTGCACGTGACACCGTTTAAAAAACAGCGCAGAAGAAAAAAATGCAAGAAAAGGCAGAAAAAAGGGAAAAATAACAAAGAAGCTGAAATATAACCCCTTGAGCACAACTACACGACCCTTGAGCACGACAGTACGACCATTGAACACGACTGGACGACCCTTGAGCACAACTAGACGACCCTTGAGCACGACTGGACGACCATTAAGCCATGCTTTTAGGCGCAATGACCCGGTCTCTGATCTGGTCAGGTCAGAGGTCAGCCCATGAATGACGAGTCTAATCATACAAGTGGCTGAAGGTGCCACAGAATACTGGAAGACGAGAAGATGCATACGTAAAGACAGACAGACAGACGGACGCAGCTGCAGTGTAGGGACGAGAGAAGGGAAGCTGGCCTGAGGACATCATATACCACGTGATAAGGAGGGCAATAAACATGGAGGAAGTGTGTTGAACATCACGTGAGCCAGTTTACCGCAAGGGAGAGATAGAGAGACGTGTTGACGCACGGGTTTACAGCAAGGGAGAGATAGAGAGACGTGTCGACGCACGAGTTTACAGCAAGGGAGAGATAGAGAGACGTGGCGACGCACGGATGGAGACGTGACGAGTCCTCCTTCTCCGCCCACAGTGTCTCTCATTAAAATTCGATGTAATTCCACCTCATTTAAATGGAATTTTCTCTCTTTAAGGAGTTCCCTAAACTCGACCTTTGACCCTGAACGAAGGAAAACGTTGTCCACACCAGTGCAAATGAATTGGCCCCTTTCCCCTTTATCTTCGTCTACTCATTAAATCTATTCTAGAGAAACGTTTTCCAAGAAACGTTTGCCGCCGATACTGAAGCCGTTTCCTGTGATACAAAATAAACGTTGACGAAAAACGTTTTTTCTTTTTTCATCGTTCTTAACTTCAGATGAAGAAGAAGAAGAAGAAGAAGTAGTAGTTGGGCGTACGAAACTGATATTCATTAATGTTATCCTTGCATTATGTTCACTACATCAAACGTTTAATCTTTCATCTTCAAAAAGCTTACGAATTTGTAAGTCTTCCTGGCTTTACTAGTAAAGCAAATATACTATAAATAAAAGTTTATTAACCCATTCTTTCCCGTGCTGTTCGATGCATCTTATCTCAAGAACGCAATGTTACCCATACAGGATCTACACAGTAGGTTAAAGAAAATATATCCTAAAGTACCATATACATTTTTCCCAATGACAAAACTAAGGTGAATGACCAGACTTAATAAGAAATAAAAATCCCTGTAATTCCTTACATACAATACTGGCTGGGTTGGTTATTGGGCACTTTAGACCAGAGATCGTTAACGTCAAGTTATAACCCAAACAACCGATAAACTTGAAACAACTTGTTACCGTGTTCAAAGACCATGGACGCGCGCCCGCTCATGTAATCACCAACATTGGCCCTTGAACAAGCCAGGGTAGTTAGTTGCTTGTTTCTCGTGGTCTTAGGTCGACTGTCCGACCTGGACACCGACAAGTTCAGTGTCATGTTGTAGCCCTAAACCAACACGAACTCCTTCATGTGAACAATTCATGGTAAGTCATATAAATCTCTCTCTGTAGCTGAAGTAGCGTTGTAACATATCTGTATAGCTGTAACTACAGCTACGGAAGCGCCCAGGCTATGATGCCAACCCCTTGGGAAAAAGCAGTCCTGACGTATAAGGGCTTTGTTTAGCTGTGTTTGGCGGCGCCTGGCTATATTTGGCGGCGCCCGGCTATATCCGGCGTAACTTTGGCGATAACTTCCCGCCAGCAGCAGCCAGGGACAAGAACCGCAACATGGGGATGGGAGGGAAGAAAAGTCCCAGGTCCCAGCTTGTTGCCTGGCTCTTTCTCGCCAAAATGTGGCGTCAGTATTTGATCAATCTCTATTCCATGTCTGTTCCAGTGGGATGGGGAGAGATTAGTAATACGTGTTCAGGAATTAATGTATTCCATTATAGTTTCTGTGCCTTCAACAACGAATGAATGAGTTACACCCGTATGATCACTAATGAGGCAAACACCCATATATGGTTACTAATGAGGCAGACACCTATATAGGGTCACTAATGAGGCAGACACCCGTACATGGTCACTAATGAGGCAAACACCCGTATATGGTCACTAATGAGGCAGACACCCGTATATGGTCACTAATGAGGCAGACACCCGTATATGGTTACTAATGAGGCATAGCGTGTCTTGATCCCCGGTGTTTACACCAACCGTAGTCCACGCCCTCCTAAGCCCGTCCTGCCGGGAGACCCCCAGCACCTGCCACGCCTTCTGCAGCAGCTGTCGCGCGCGGGGACTGTCAGGAGTCGCTTAATTGGCTCAAATGTCGATCTGTTCCAGTGTCTAACGCTGACCTGTTCACCCTGGCTAATCCCTGATGCGTGGCCATAATCCTCGTGCATCTGCCATCATCACCTACGTCCTCTCCGAGGTAGTTCATGAAGAGTCGTTTCTTCCAATCCTTAACGGAGTCTTCACACGCAGACATAACGGAGTCTTCACACGCAGACTTAACGGAGTCTTCACACAGACTTAACGGAGTCTTCACACGCAGACTTAACGGAGTCTTCACGCAGACTTAACGGAGTCTTCACGCAGACTTAACGGAGTCTTCACACAGACTTAACGGAGTCTTCACACGCAGACTTAACGGAGTCTTCACACGCAGACTTAACGGAGTCACACAGACTTAACGGAGTCTTCACACGCAGACTTAACGGAGTCTTCAC